>NC_081406.1:357650788-357960094 GCF_030272615.1 Cryptomeria japonica | reverse complement strand
ACACCTGATGGGAGTGGATCCTTGTCACCTACTTGCCAATAACTAGTGGGAACCGGTTGTCATTACCTTATTTTATCAGCTTTTGGTATTACTCCAATATGAATTCCCTATTTGAGTAGACACAAATTCAGCTAGACATATAACCCAGTTGAGCACACTCTCTATCAGTCTTCTCTTCATCCTGTGATAGCATCTTTATCCAATGGGAGTCCTATTGGTTGACATCAAACTTGCATACCGGTTTCCTGCACTTTCTTTATTAGTTCAACCTTGCTGGCTTACCAGTTACATGTTTGTCGATTGACAACAACACAATACCAACACATTACTTACCAGTTGATATTCCATACTAGTCTCCAATACTTACTCAGTGGTTAACATTCCATACCAGTCTCCAACACTTGTTGACTGGTTAACATTCCATATTGGTCTCCAACACTTACTCACCGGTTAACCCCAACTTGTATATTGAGGTTGACATTCCATACTTACCGGTGACATGCTATACCAGTTGACATCAATGACAACACAATACCAACAATTTATCCCTTTGGCATTGATGTCAATACTTACTTTATTCACAACTAAGGTCTCTCTCCCCCTTTGACAACAATGACAAAGGGCTCAAGGCAATTTTCTGATTTCTCCTCCTTTGTAGGTGATTCTCCCCCTTTGTGAATGAGGGTGCCAGTGCATTTCACTTAGCTACCAGTCAGACTGTTTATTCTCCTTCTTTAGAACCAATGACAAAGGGCTCAGACACCAAATTCTTTCCTCCTTTTGATTACCAAAAATTTTACCAACCTACAAATTTAATAGACAACTTCTCCAAATCTCAAACCAACTGGTACTGCAACACAAATACCTGAACTGTCCCTGTGTCCAACATATGATCCAAGTATCAAAAGATATGGTTGTGAACTCCCCCTAAACCAATAGATCTCAGATCTTCTTTGCTTGTCTGATGTTAAACCAAAGCTCCAATTTGCACCTTGTACCAGTAGAGATGAACATATGTGATCTACTAATTGTCTTCCACTTCCATGATATCCATCACAACTTGAGACATGATCTTACATGACCACAATTCCAAACCACATCACCATCATGTCAACTATCAAACTGGTTAAATAAAAAAGATGCATGCATATAAGGCCGGCTACTGGACCAACACATTCTCACACAATACTTCTCCAAAATGGCCCAAAGCATAATTTCCTCAATCCAAGCCACATGAGTCATTGCAATGATCCTGGAATACATCGACTCACATAATCTACAATACCGATTAATATCCATACCAGTAACATACTATACATACTGGTTTACTATACTGGACCAATATCTCTACTCGAACACCTTCCTCTAACCTCTGTCTTCTTGAGTCAAATGCCTCTGATGCTAATTTGCAGTTTGAACCATCCATTAACACTTGCAGTAGTAATCCATCTCACATATGTAGATGTGTAGCCAAGGTACTAACTACACACACACTGCCATATCATCTTCTCCCTTATACTGGTGGCAACCAGCCCTTTCATTTATCCATTTCAACTATGGGGGTGAATGATGTGATCAATATGTAGCTCCCCCTAAAGTCCTACATCTCCTTTAGGCCTTAGGAGATATCACATGTGCATTGAATGCACAATGCCTGCCCATGGTTGTATTCTCTTTCTTCTTTCTCCATACCTGCTTCATCTCGCTCCTTTTCTCATTTGCAATCTTGGGAGAAGTGTTGACTTCCTTTTGCTTATTGGTCCTTTCTACAAAAACATTGTTGTAGTAGAAGACTATGTTCATGCCAGACAAATGATTGGAGGACCTTCTATCAAACCGGTTTGATCTTCTTTTCCTGATCATGCTATTATAGCCAATTATCAGTTTCAATAGACTTCTTGATCTTGCAGGAGTATTTCTCCTTTTGTTTCATGTAGGTCTTTATCTCCTATAAATTCTGTCATCTCTTCCATGCTGACCATAATTGTTATATCTTGCAATTTTGTTGGAAGAGAAAGTGGAAGGGATGCCATATGTTTGAGGCTTCTTTTTTTTGCATTCATGACTTCTATGGCCAAATCCATTACATTGATAACATATGACATTTACATTTCTTGAAATAGTTGAAGAATTCTTGTTTACATAACCGGAAGAGGGCATATGCATGTTTCTACATTCTCACATCTTATGCCCATATGCATTACATCTTTGACAAACTAAATTGCTATTCCTAGGAAAAGCACTTTGTCTATTCCTAGACCTCATTCTACATTCATCTGCTCTATTACCATAATCTTTGCATGAAAAACAATAACCGAAGAAAGAGGGCTTATAACTTACAATTTTTTTTGCCAAACATGAGGTGATCTTGCCAATTTGGCTTCTCCATTTCTACTTCTCTGGGGATTGTTCCTGAGCTATCCAGTTTTCACAGTCCTTTCATCTGATCCCTTCCTTTTCCACACTGGTTTTGTCTTGTGAACAACAAAATCTATTTGTCTTCCACTGACAAGAGGTCTACTAGGTTGTTTTCTTATGTCCTTGTTTCTGATGAAGCCATCTTCTATCATCTTTCCTTTCCCTTTTGGTTCAACATTATTCCCTTTTTTAGCAGCAGTCTTCATCTTCATATTTTACCAGTTGTAGTTAGGTCTATCTTCCTTATTGGAGCATTTCTGATAGTGAAGGTCTGTCCTTTGTTATTTTTACTTGAGGAGATAAACTGAGTGTCTTTGTTGGATATGTCCTTTCTTGTGGAGCACATATCGACATCAAATCCTAATCCTCCAGTATCCTTGGAGTGTTTTTGTTTTTTCAACATTTTTGTCCAAGGCATCAGTGTTGCTATCATACCAGATCCTCACCTTGAGCTCATCCTAGCACTTGTCAAGGTCTTTCCTGAGATTATCCATTTCACCTTTTACCTTCTGACATTCTTTATCCTTGGCCTCTAGTTCAAATTCTAAACCTTTTCACCTGCACTTCTTGATATACAAATCTGATTCTGATTCTACACTCACCCTTTTTGCATCATCCACTTGTACTTTCAGATTATCAATGGTTAGCTCTAACTCTTGAAGACCTTTGATCAACCAGTCTTGTTCCACAATGGCAGCATTCTTGAACATCTTATATTATTTTTTCACTCTACTAAGTTCCTCGAGTACACTTACAAGCTCTCCTTCAAGATCAACTTCAGTTTCAACTTTCTCTTCATCTTCACCATCACTGCCAAACACATCTTTCTGATAGGATTGATCTATGTTATCCCTTTTTGATGTGTGCATCCAACTTTCTATCTCTTGAGCCATTAAGAGATGGGTTTCTTCTTTATCATCGCTGCAACAACTGACTGATCTATCTTCATCATCTAGAAATGGGGTTTTTATATTATCCTTCTTGCTTCCACAATCCGGTTTAGCAGTTGTAGGCCCATTTCCATAGAGTTTCTTCAATATATCCCATAGGATCTTTGCAGACTTGCACTTATCCACCTTTGAAGAAACATCACTGGAAAGTCCACTGAGTATGGCCTTCATTAATTCAGCATTGCACATGTATCTTCTTTCTAATTCAGGATCAGTGGGAGGACTAACAAAACTAGAAAGACCATTAACAAATGACATCCAAACATCATAGCCTAATGAAGACATGTAGACTTCCATTCTACAGCTCCAAATAAAATAGTTTGAACCATCAAACACCAAAGTAGAGATTGACTCAAATTTAATCATTGTGTTCACACGCCAAAATCTACCCAAGCTAGAGAAAGCTTTAACCAATAGGGAACCTAGGCTCTGATACCAATTGTAGAACACAAGATACCACTAAGAGGGGGTCGAATCAATGGTTATCAAAAATCCTAACCCTTTTAAACTTGACTATGTGTATCGGTTAGCAATTCATAGACTAAGGGAGTATATGGGTTAGATAAAGAAAATGATAAAAAAACAAGCACACACAAAGACACATCACACCACACCAGATGTACAAGGAAAAACCAATATGGGAAAAACTTCTATGAGAAATTATGCTAGAGTCTACTACTCCAATCTAGCCTCACAATAAAATAACATTATTACAACGTTAAGGGAACCAACCCAAGGAGAACCAATCCCTACTAATTTAGGGAACCAACCTAAGGAGCACCAACCCTTACCAATTTAGGGCACCAACCCAAGGGGTACTGACCCCTAACTATTTATGGGCACAAATCCAAAGGAGCACCAACCCCCGCACCAAGCACCAACTCAGTGATTACAATGAGATAAATTTAGATACAATGAAATCTCCTTGTTACAAATGAAATTTTATAACTCCTACAATCAATATCTTCTATCGGTTTTGACTCTTCTCTATCTCATCAGTTCTATTACTACCGGTTGTCTATTCACTCTTTTTGATCCCTTACCAGTCAACCTTTGCCTTTCTCAAACTCCTCTGATCCTCACTCTGCACTCACTCACTTTCTAATGCCTTCTTACCGGTTCAAGCACTATCGATTCACTTGATTGTCAATTCTATGGTAGTTCACCGGTTACTCTATTCCTTACTAGTTAAACCCCTCTTACCACTTCTCCTTCCAACACTTAGTCACTATGATCTTATGTAGATTACACTTTGACTAATTCCTCTTGCCCCCTCATGCTCTATTCTCCTGCATTTGGCATCATCACTCCTTCATCTGACCCTTACTCTGCACTCATTCACTTTCTACTCCGGCCACTGGTATCAACCACAACAACCACCTAGATATTCAATTTACATATTTATACTCGGGCTTTCCCACCTAAAAAGACAATCAAACTTCGCACCCTGGGTTTTCTTCACTGACTCAATCCCTATCAGATCAAATCTAATCTCATCTCCAAGATTGACAACCTTGCACAAATCCAACAACACTGCCATATTTGATTCTTCCAATATACGTTTCCTATCTTTAGCAAACCGCAACCTGTTTGTCAACCTCACTCTTTTCAAACACATTAAATGATCTCGCAGCTCCTTACTCCAAATCAGATCTACAACTTGATGTCCTGCTTCAATCATGATATCAAGGAATCAAATATCTATCCTTTGCCAGATTGTTTTGAGCCACAATCTTCTGCACTCTACCCATGATTTTTATAATCTACATTAATAATGACTTAGTCAGCAACTACCTAACCAACACACTCTTCACCACTACATGTTAGAAATCTAGATCCTACGTGTCATCTTTGTCGAAATTCACCTCAGTTCACTATGATGGTTTAGGCTCAAGAACTGACGAAACACACAACCAGTGTTCACCTTATACTACAAGTTCATCTTACCTTACTGGTTACACATTGATCGATTATTCTTCATGCCATCTCTTCTTTTTTCTACCAGTTGGAACATATCAACCCAGTCACCAACCTTACAAATCACAACATGTACCAAGAGTGAGTCATCATGCTCATTTCCATTCGATAAGATATTTTTTCTTTACCTCTTTTCTCACTTACCGGTTGACCTACTTACCAATTGACCTACTTACCGGTTGATAATACATCTACCTGCATACTGATAACATCCTTGATGACTCCATGCCATCAATCTTCAACTATTATGCACCAATCTACTTATGCATTCTAGTTGATATCAGCATCTCAGAATGAAACCATGTCTACAAATGCTAAGCCTTTCCTTTCTTCTTTATTAGCTCGTACCTCATCTCAACCAGTTTGTCAAAGTGATAAAATCATCACAACTTATTCTTCCTCTTCTATCTTGGTATCTCATCATGCCTTCTCTTGTTGATTCGGTGCATATCTCTAATTAAATCTATAGGAGGCTTCCTCATGTTTGACTTGGGTCATTTGGTATAAGCCTTCAACCACTGGTAGGAGTAAATAGATTGTTGCACTTAATCTGCCAAACACCTGGTGGGAGTGGATCCTTGTCACCTATTGGCCAATAACTTGTGGGAACCGATTGTCATTACATTGTGCTCCCAGTTTACGGTATTGCCCCAATATGACTTCCCTATTTGAGCAGACACAACTTCAACTAGACATATAGCCCAATTGAGCACACTCTCTATCAATCTTCTCTTCATCATGTGATAGAATCTTTATCTGATGGGGGTCCTACTGGTTGACATCAAACTTGCATACCAGTTGCCTACACTTTCTTCATTAGTTCAAGCTTGATGGCTAATCGGTTACATGCTTACTGATCGACAACAACACAATGCTAGCACATTACTTACCAGTTGACATTACATACCAATCTCCAATACTTACGCACCAGTTAACATTCCATATCAGTCTCCAACACTTACTCACCGGTTAACATTCCATACTGGTATCCAACACTTACTGGTTAACCCCAAGGTTGACATTCCATACTTACTGGTGACATGCTATACTGATTTACATCAATGACAATACAATGCCAACAACATTATCACCAAGTTTGGAGTTCCAATCAAATTATTAATGGACAATGCAATGTGCTTCAGGTCTGATTTTAGTAGTACATATGGCATCAACATTTCCTACTCATCCCCATACCATCCACAGGGAAATGGGCAAGTTGAGTCCAAAAACAAGTCTATTAAAGATCATCAAGAGGACTCTTGAGAAGAATAAAAAAGCTTGGGATTCAAAGTTAAAGACTGTACTATGGGCTGACAAAATCACTATCAAGAAGGCTACCAACAAATCTCCATTTCAGTTGGTATATAGCACATAGGTCATACTGCCCATGAATAACTTCTTGCTAATATACAAGTTTATTTAGGAAAATGAATGGGATATACTTGATCCAATGGAAGAAAGAATGGAGAAATTTGTAGAGTTGTGGCTTGGCCCATAGATTGTTGCAGAAAATCATGGTGAGGATTCCTATTTCCTTTCAAACATGAATGGTGAAGTACAGGGACTGCCAGTGCATGGACAACTCCTGAAACATTTCTTTGATTGATCTTCTTCCATGCATGATAGGTTTAGGGTTGTATATATAGGTTAGGGTTTTGTGTAAATATCTCATGTGTTTTTGAAGTGGTATTCTCTCCTAGAGATCTTAATCCTCTCTTTGATCCTATGAATCAAATGTCCCCAACCAGAGCCATTGTTGGGAGTGCCAAATTTTGCTACAAATAATGCATTCTAAGTTCATGAAGCATCTTCATTGCTAGGTTTTTATTTTTCTATGTAGCCTATATTTTTCTCTTGGCCTTATTATAATTCTTCATTGACCATGAGCAGTTGGTCTTCATGTTTTAATTTGTCCTCATGAGGGTCATTAGTCATTCGATTATCGGCCTCGCACATTAGGAATCACCTTTCAGATCAGTTGCTTTTATTTTTTATTTTTAAATGATTCTAAGTATTGTGAAAATGTCCCATGTCCTAAGGTTTAGATGTCCTAGGTATACTCATGCTATGACCCCTTTTACCCTAATTGAATAAGCATGTGCTAAAAAATATTCACTTAGGTCCACCTCTGCACCCTGGGTTAGTGCAGGATAGTGGGATCATTTTTTAGGAGCCCCTTGTTCATGCCCCGCACATCATTTGTTAAAAGTCTTCATTAGGCTTGAGATGGTGGGAGAATAATTTTACAAAGGAATTTTGATCCCTTAAGGTGTCTAATATGGCTAGCTTCCATGTGCAAGATAGCAGGAACTAAGCAATATAGGGCCCCGCTACCCCGCAATTTGCTATAAACAAGATAAATCCTGTCGTGGGACAATAGGATGTAGTTTAAGAAAAGGGCCTGCAAATTTGAAGAAATGATCCCCTGTGGGATGGTGAGAGTAGTAAAAAAGAAGACATGCCCTTCCCGTAGAGACCTGATGGATAGAATTGATGCACTGTGGGACAACGAGGAAGAGGCTAAAGGAAAAGAGTATGAACCCCACCATCCCACTATGATGAATGCAATGGAGTGAAGACCTTGTGGGATGACCTTGGTGAGTGGAAATGCTTCCCTGCCATCCCACAGGGGTGAAAATATTGAACACAACAAAGCAAGTAGGTAGTATACTAAATGAATACTATGTGGAATAGCGAGATAAGTGCTTTTCTATCCCCACTATCCCTCGGGTGAACTAAGCACTCAAGAAGGGTGTTGTGGGATTGTAGGGAAAAATATTTTTCTTTCAATGCCATCCCATAGGTGTCTTAAGAGCAAGGAAGGAACACTATGGGGAGGTGAATGATAAGGAATATTGAAGCCCTTCTATCCCATGGGGTGATTAGTGATAGACAGACAGTTGCGTAGGGAGGTAAAATAGAAAAGGAAAGATGATTCTCACTATCCTGCAACAAGGCAAAGGGAACATTGAAAGCCATGTGGGATACTGAGCAATAAGGAAATACAGAGATCTTGCTATCTCATGTGGGTCATATTTTCACAAAGATGGAAAAATTAAAGATTTGAATAATCAAAGGGGGCGGGGTGATTAAAGGGGGGAGCCATGTTAGCAGTTAGAGGTGTCAGTGCGAAATTTGTACCATTCATCTAGGGATAAACAGTAGCATTTGAATGTCAAAGACCACCAACCTACCCAAGCTTTCACATATGGAGTAGTGGCGATTCACCTTAGGGAAATATAATCATAATTCAAAGCACAATTTCTCTTTACCCAATGATCAAAGAGCGAAGCATAGAGCAAAAAGGTGAACTAGAGTGACTAGAGCATTTCCAAAGCTTTCAATAGTACCCATTTGTGTTCAAAGCAGTAAGGCAAATTGCATAATCCTTCTCTTTGTTTTCGTACAGAAATTTAGGAGTATTTGCATGTGAATTCAAGAATTCTTTCCCTAGGTTGAGAGTGAAGAACCATCTATGTAGGGTTTTCTGTTATAATGTATTGTTTTAGATATAGCGATAAATTCCCTAATTAAGAAAACTATTTTTTTTGCTTCCCAAGAGGCCCCCCAAGTTGAAACTAGCTCTGCCCAACCAGAAATTACCCATGAAATCCCTTTGGCAACCATTTTGCCAGTCCATGACATTGTTGATAAGCCTGTAAAGGAGTAGAACCCTCCAACTGCTGCCCAAATCCCTCGAAGTGGTGAAGCAAGTGTACCACCTCAGCAGGAAGCTGCCAAACCTAAAAGAAAAAAAGTTATCAAGAAGGTTGTTGTAGTATCCTTTGACAATGAGCCTTCTAAGAAGCCAAACCCTTTCCTAAAATCTTGAAAGCCTACCCCCAAGAGAAGGAAGCTTTCCCCCAAGGATCTAGCAACACAATCATCTATACAAGCTGCTCCAATTGTAGAACACCCACAAGAAGGAGGGTCTAACCCTCAGGAAGAGGCCCCTAAGACCAAGAGAAGAAGGGATTCCACAAAGAAAGCCACACTTGCATAAGTAGTATTATCAAGATAAACTATTGAAGTAGATCCCACTCCTTCTGCTATTGAGAATCCATCAAAATCTCAATAGGAGCAAGCAGAGGATGCCCCATTCTCATTAGTGCCTGCTAAAACCCCTAAGGAAATTTCCAAGGAATTAGCAGAAAGATTGGAAGCCAAATAGAAAAAGAATAAAAGTGAACCCTGAAGCCTTAATCAAGATCTTCTTGAAATGTTCAAGGGGTCTACCATGATAGAGAACTTCAAGATAAATTTTGAAGACAAAACTTCCCAGTGTGGGGATGCCCACACCACTGAAAGGGGGTAGGATATTTTCCTTTTTCTATGGAAACATGGACAAGGAAACTCTTGTATGCAATCCATGGAACTTGAATTTGGGAAAGCTAATTGTTCCCAATTTTTTTGTTGAGCCACTTCTAATCAAGGAACTAGAAAAGCATTATCACCCTGAAAGTATGACTGTGAGGAAAACTACTGGTCACATCCTTCTGGGTATATCCACAGACTCCATAGCTCAGTGTTTTGATCTAGACAATACAACCCTCACCAAAATAAATAAGAATAGTTTGGGAGAAATGTATATTTCCAAGAAGAAGCTCTACAGGGAAAGGATATTGCCCCTATATATGAAAAGAATGTTCAAAGGAACCAGAAGTTACCTTTTTGACTCTGAGAAGGAGCCCTTTGAATTGCAAATTTTTGAAGATTATTTTGTAAAGACCTACTGTACTTTATGCCAAGTGTTAGGAGAAGACTGTGGGTTGACAAGAATGCTAGTGGATTTTATGGTCATGGCAATGAGAATTCAATTCATTGATACCAGTCAGCTCTATGACTTCATTACACATATTGAAGATAAGTTGCATGAGAGATTCTTGGCTACCAGGGATTTAAATGAAAGTTTAAAATTTAAACATTATTCTTTGATATGCCACATGATTCTTTTTTAAAATAGGACAGAGTGGGATGATGCATTGTAGATAAATAAGTTTGATCCCAAAACAAGGGAAAGGTGGCCGGTTCAAAGGTGGACAATAATCTGGGATAAAGGGTCTAGATTTGCAGATTACTAGGTTTTCTATGATCACTTTTTAATATAAGTCCTAGGGATGATATGGGTTAGGATGTCGAGGCTCTTTGTGCACTTTGCCAAAGTCTTGAGAATGAAGGATGCTAGGGCTAAGAACATAGAATACCTAGAGGGGGCCTTCTCCCACAATTTTGGTAATTTTTTCATCTATGTAGATTGCACAATAATTAGAGTCTATGGATACTCCCAACCACCACACATTTTGTTGGTAACAATCCTTCCACACCTTGCATTCATAGAGCTAATGTGACAGCTGATTTGGATGGAAAAGGAACTTGCTAGAACAGAGGATAAGGGGCACTATCTCCGAAGGACTATAACTTTTGATGACTTCATTGTGGGGTCCAATACACTTGAGCAGGCATAAGGTTTCTTGGTGAGCAATTTGAGGCTCAAAGTAGGACAAGCAAGAAATTTTGATCCGAAGGGATATATCCATGATTTGAGGATAGAAACGCTGAAGGTGAGAGGTTACTCTCATCAATTCAATGAAAGGAAAGATTTGATAAAAAAATGTTAGCCCTATAGAGGCTATACATAGAAGAGGAAAATGGAATTTTATTCAAAGTGTGGAAAGGGAAAGAAAAGAAAAGGACCCTAGCTTCCAAGGGTTTTGTTTCAATATCCAAAATGACCTTGCTAGAATGATGAGCAAGGTGTTGCACTATAGTGACATTCTTTCTTCAAAGAAGAAGATAAGAGAGGGTGGACATGCTAAAGAGAAATTAGAGGAGAGGCCGACATATGAGACCTTACAATGAAAAGGAAAGGCACCCCTCAATGAAGGGTCTTCTTAGGATGTCCATTCACAACCCTCTCCACAACAAGAACTGCCTACAAGGAAGGTGGAAAAGGGAAAAGAAAATCTCTTTAATTTTGTAGAAGTCATTGATCTTGAATTTGATGAACATGTCAACCCTCCCTCTCTGCCAAGGTACATCTTCTAGGATGATGAAGAAGTTGAGGTTCTTATAGACCTTGATAGGTCTCTCATTCCAAGCACCATTCCACTAGAAGAGACAAAAGATGAAATAATAATTGCTTCAATGCAATTTATGATAGACGATGCTTTTGTAAACACCCCTGAATTCAAATCATTTTGGTTGATGGAAAAATTGAAAGATTTATCTGATAAAGATCTCCAAAATTTTGACAAGGAAAATATTAGGTGCACCCCAAAGGAAGGAATAGAATTAGTGAGAAAAATTCATATAATGCTCATCTTGGGGTGGGATTTGGAGGAAAATTTCTTATTGGACCAAGTTATGAAGAAAAGGGATGCAATCTATGCTCAAGGATTTGGTGAGCATGGATCAGGGGTTAACCAAAGTGTAAAGGCTTTTGCACTTTGGTCAAAGGATCCTAAAAATAACAAGCCTGTTATATTATATGGGGTTGAGAAGAAGGTGGGGAATGCAGTAAATAGAACCCTAGCACATACCTTATATGTTGAGGCATCAACAATTACTTATCATGTTGCACATTTTGTGAAGCTGGCAGCAGAGGAAGATGATAAAAAACATGGAATTTTGAGAAACATGAATGTGGCCCTTACTCATGATCATAATAAATTATTTATTGAAAATGTAAGATTAAGAAAGGAGTTGACCAAGAGAGACATTGGGACCCTAACAGGACTTAAGCCTAAGGATTTTGAGAAATTAAAACAGGACCTTCAAAGGGAAAAGGATGAGGCTGAGAAGAATTATTTTGAGATTAGAAAGTCCTCAATTTTGTAGGTTTCCAATAAAGTCATTGAAAAATTGAATGAGGTGCATACCTCTTATTATTTGATGTCACAGCTCCTCAGCCAATTGGATAAGATTATTTTATTCTTTCAACCTATTAGGATTACTTGGATACGTAAGAGGCAAATCCTAAAAGTGGTCCTATTGGCAGTTAAGAATGTGCCAAATGCACCCCAAATTGTGGGGACAACTTGGAAAAAATACAATTTATTAATTAAGGAGTTTCCCTACATTGAAGAGGAGAAGAAAGCATTGATTGGCATGGTTCAATCCTTCCAAGGACTTCAAAAGTGGGATATTCCCACTATTTTGATAGGTGAAGGATATATTAAGGACTTGGATGTATGGAAGAAGGGTTTCCAAGATGCAATCAATACAATTTTGAATTCATTGGCTAAGGACCCTGCCCAAGGTGACACATATCATTTAATTATTGACAAAATCATGGAAGTCGATTCTATGTATCATAATTTCACCTTGGAGGCCGCAATTGTGCCAGCCCACAGTTAAAAAGAAGCAATGAGTAAGCTCCAAGTCTTAAGAAGTTTTGTCTGGATGGTTGATAAGATTGACACTCTGTACAAGAAGTATTGTTCCTTAGAAGAGGATCAACTTGAAGAGGAGGACTAGTTTGAGTCATTTCCATTTTTGTACTTCCTATATTTTTGGACTGGGTTTCCTACTTTGGATGGGGTGATATGAGCACTCATTTTTCACTCATCAGCCCCCAACGTACCTCATGAGAGGTCCAACACCCAAGTACAAGTTGACCTTGACAGAAGATACTATAGAAGAACACTCCTACACTAGTCACGTCAAGCCTGTTGCTCCAGCCTCCAAAAGTTATCATCATTGCTGCCATCATTAATGATATCTAGGAGTTTTTGAAATAGCATTATAAAGATGCCTTAGGGCATAATCTATCTCGTAGGTAATAGATTTTTGACAAGTGTCCTTCTAGGCGTGAAGCTTGTTTTGCTCCCTTGTTCTATAAAAGGGAAATCAGGCCAAGCAAGAAGGATTATGAAATCGGTGGTAGTATATATTTGGAGTTGAAGTAATAGAATATATTGCTTTTCTTGCAAGTTTTTGTTGAGCAATTCTCAAGTGATGTATATCTTATCTTTTGAAAATCAATAAAAGAGATCACTTTCAGTTTTCTCCCACTCTTTTGTGTTCATGTTGTATGAATTGTAGTATTAATGATGTTATGATTTGTCTTCTCTTAAGAAGGGAATGTATGTTTTCTTGATCAGTTTCATTTGTTGGTGAATGAATTAAATTCTGTTCAAAAGGCATTACAACATATTTATTGGGAGGGGTGAGGAAACTAGGAGTAATCACTTGAATATTTTGTGTCAAGCATGAGATATTTGAATGTTGTTGTAACAATGAGATGCCACAATGTTGTTTGCTTTTAACTTTTAGTTAGACTCCATTTCCCATAGGATAAGCACTGATCATATTACCCATTCAAGATCATTCTTACTTCACCTTTTATATTTTTGCCTTTTACTTTTCTACATTAGGAGTAGTTGTTAGTTTTAGATTCATTCTCAATGTATGCAAGAATGGTATGACCCAAGGTTAAAGCCATAACCAAATGTTTATTTACATTTCCTTGGTATATTTTCATTGAGAAATCTTCTTTGTTCTACAGTGTCATGGGTCTAGAGGGTTGAAAATCTCTTAGTCACTGTATAGGGGGATCCACCTAGGTTTTGCAGAGCTAAAGTGTAGAAGACCTCAGTTTTCAACTGAGTCTTGTTCATTGGCCAAGTCCCATTCTTAGTTTGTTGATAAGTTAGTGGTAATTCCTTTAGAATCTTTTGATTTGGGAACCAACAGATGACTTGGTAATTTGTTATCTAGATAAGTGAATATAATTATTTTTTCAAAAAGTCTTTAAAATTCTAATAAAGTTGAATGGTTCTAAATGAATCTACTAAGAATTAAACTTTACCTCTATTACTATAAGAGATGAGGCTAGAATTATAGCTCAAATGACATTGATTAAATAATTTTTTCTGGATCTCAAATTCTTAATCAAAGAAGTATTAGCTTAAACTTATCTTTCTAAGTTTGAAATAAAAATAATTTAAATTTATTAAACCATTCATATAAAAAATTTTTTTTAATAATTTTACTGCTATATAATATACATTAATTTTGTTTTTTTACATGAAATTTAATTTCACCTAAAATTTACTTATAATTATTCTTCTATTATTTTACTATTAAACTATTGATTTTAAAAAAAATGTTTTTGTTATGTTTTATTAAAAAATATTTAAATACAATCATATTACCATTTAATTAAACTTTATTAGTCAACTACCTTTTCCTGTAATTATATCCTCTAAACTATATTTCCATTAAGATCTACTTATTTATAAAGAAAGAAAATTTAAAATAAATAAATTATTATATACTTTAATAAGTAAAATCTTTATAATTTAAAAATTAAAAAATTAGTTGTAAATTGTAAATAAATGACTTAAACTATATTTCCATATAAAATCTACTTATTTGTTAAGAAACAATTATTTTATTTTTAAAATTTAATATATTTAAATTAGTAAAATGTTTACAATTAAGATTTTTTTGAATGGTGTTGAGGAGAAGGTTAGGTTTGCAACCGAGAGATTTGAGGGATTTCAGACAGAAAGATCAACCTAGATTCTATGCTCAGTGACATTCAGATATTGGTCAAAACCAAAATGGGTTTGGGAGGATCAAAACTGAATCCCCTTTCCCTCCCAGTCGTAGATGGGCAACAATGGAAGGAGCTAGGGTTCAAGATGGAGGAGAAATGATTCTTCGGTGGCTTTCATGGTCCCTAATAGCCTCCTTGATGGTTCAAAATATAACTGGAATAGGGTTCGGGACAAGGAATAAAGACCAAAAAAGATCCCTAGAGTCGATGAAACGAAAAAAGTAAAGCAACCTCACCCATAAGTTAAGAAGCTTTCTTTTTTTCTTGATAATAGGAGTTGGAATGACTTGATTTCTTTTTTGAGGATAAGGAGTTTTTTATGAAATGGGTGGGAGATTGGCCTACTTTTATTTGAGTTAAGATGTGGTGTGCAAAGAACTGGCCATTTAAAGTTGAGATTAAGTCAATACTGAATGGTTTTTTCTTGTTATTGCAGAGAATAATAACAATAAAAAATGGGTTTTTAACAACAAATCCTTTTTCATGCATGGTAAGGGTTTATTCATCAAATATTGGGAGCCTAATTTTAACTCGCTTCAGGCCATTTAGAAGAGGTCCTGATCTGGTTGAGATTGTACAACCTACTGCAAGAGTACTAGAATGATGAGACTTTCATGACGATTGGTAATAAATTGGGCTTCGAAATAAAATCAGATGAAGCTATAGAAGAGAAGGAATTTAGCATGTATGCATACTGTAGCATAGGAAATAGGAAATCATCACAAACAAGATAAAAACGTAATAGCTCAGTCACAAATGCATTCATGGCAATGATCTATCCTAAACAACACTCAATAGAGACATGAAATGAAAACATTCAAAAGCAAAGATTATGCAAACCAAAGATGTGATTTGAATGCTCCTTCATGCGGCTCCATTGTTCTTCTTTCCTCTTCAAATGGTTTGGTTGTGGATCTCACCTACTAGTGCATACACACAATTGAAAGCAAGTAGATGAGATTTTTGATCAAGAGTACTAGAAGCGTAAATTCGATAGTCTGATTACCAATTATTAGCCTTGATTGATGAAGATCATCCAATTTATAGAAGAATGGGAGAGATGACAAGATTAGCATGATTCAATTCAAATGGAAATTGCAAATCAATTATGTCAATTATGACAAATTATGACAACTTCTATGTCAAAATTGATTGATTGTCAATTATGACAAATTTATGACAAATTGACATGTCATTTCCATGAATTTAGGAGAGAAATAGGAGGAAATTGAAATTAGGAATTAGAAAATTAAGAAATTAGAAAATTGATGGAAATTAGAAATTAGGTAAATTAATTAATAATTTGTCATTTATTAATTAATTCACAAAGAGGAATAATTAGCCAATTAAATGAACATTTAATTACAATGAGAAGACTTAGGATAAATAAATAATTTATTAATCCTAAAGGAAGAAATGACACACAAGGTTAAACGATTAAATCACGAAACCCTAGAAGACAAATTAGCAATGCGAGAATGACAATTAGGTCTTGACAAAGGATAATTGACTCGATCATGATTTGATTTTGGATTGATAAATGACCAATGTGATAAATGATTTGATTGAGAAAATGCGCCAATTGACGAGGAACAATGACAAATTGATCCAAATTGACATATTTGAGATAGACAATGATCAATGACAAATCGATCACAAAATGACAAGATCGAACAAGATGACAAGAGTTGATGATAAATAGATTACAAAATGACAGGATTGAAAATGACCACGATCAATGACGAATTGATCACAAAATGACAAGATCGAACATGACAATGACCGATGACAAATCGATCGTTAAACGACAAGATTGAAGGATTGATGATAAATCGATCGCCAAATGACAAGATTGATAAGAGGACAACGATCGATGACAAATTGATCGCAACATTGACAGGAGGACAAAACCCTAATGAGGATTGACGATGTCCAAAATGATGACAAATAAGCATGCACATTGATGCAATAGGATAAGATCGATTAAAATCATGACTGGAGATTGTTGTCGACAAAACCAAATTCAAGAACGAGATAAATGAAGAATGTAGAAGAATGACTCGATGTTCGCAAATGATAAAAACCAAGTACAAATCATAGGAGAAATGTTAATGCGACGCAAAAACCTAAAATGAGGCAATGCGCAAATGTTAAAGTATGACTCCGCAAGTGTTGACCATTTTTAGGTGTCTACATTTTGCCCCTCTTTGAGACAATGCGATTTTAAGCATTGTTTCAAAGAACAATAATAAAAATGCCCCAGACAATAATAATGACATATGCATGCCCCCTCAAGGAATTGGCCGACAACATGCAGAAAAGAGGCCAATTCATCGATAAGAATGATAGGATTGAACGAACTGACAATCGGAGATCGGATGCATGAAGGACAAGCAATTGAAGATGCAAAAGACTGCAACCAACATAGGATGGAGAGGGTGCACGTCCATCTATGCATTGACAAAGATCTATAAATGAGGCCAAGAGAAGGAAAATTGCTCATTTGCACTAGCCAAGGAGGAGAATTTGTTGCTCTGGACAAGAACACTTGCAGAGAGATGGCAAACATTCCAATGGTGGATCACCTTGGGGAATGTGTACGCACATTCAGATGACCAGATGACACAGGAGCAGCGGTATGGATCTCAAATACCCATGTTTTCAATTTCATGAATTTTGATTGCTTGCGGGGCATTGCAGGGCCCACAGGGGATGCAGAAAAGGACTCCTGCGCTTGTGTAGGGTCTTCAGCACTTGTGTAGGAAGACATAGGTGCAGGTTACCTAACACAGGTGCAGGTTACCTTACACAGGCGCAATTATGCAATGCAAACCCTAATTTTGGTCAAAATGATATGCCAATGATCCGGAAAAAGAGGACAAGGGTAGAATAGGTCAAATTAGATGAAAAAAACCCTAATTAGACATGAAAATGAGGAAATGCAACCCATAGGAGCAAACCCTAAAAATGACAAAATTTTGCCCCAATTGTGATGCAGAGTCGATAGTATCTGTTGATCACACGAGAAAACTGACCAGATTGCTTTATGCTATGACATAGACTCAGGAGCACAGAGAGAGATACCTTAGTAGGACTTGGGATATACTATGTCACATTCATGCTCGAGATTAGGGCAAACACAGGACTGCTTACCGCATTGGCAGAGTGATGGCATTCAGAGACTTCCTCCTTCCATCTGGCGACTGGAGAGGCGACGGTGACACTAGAGGATGTATGGCATATCCTCCGCATTCTGATTCATGGAGAGATGATAGAGTATGACCCAGTGACAGGGAGAGATGCATTGTGCAGATTGTTTGAGTGCGACGCAGATGATCTGGATATCGTCGAGAGGGAGATTGGCTGAGAGACTATGGCATCAGAGTATGATCGATGATACGTGTTGATAGCCATGGTGATAGCATGTCTACTGGCAAGAGACAAACGAGGACATGGATTCCCTATTGGATGGGGAAGAATGCTAGAGCGGATGGTGACAGAGGGGATAGTGTACGCATGGGGACCATGTGTACTGGCTATGCTGTATTTTTAGCTGCATCAGATAGCATATCAGGGAGTTCAGACTTTGAGCTGTGGAGTCACATTATTACAGGTATGGGCATTTGAGCACATATCTATATGTCGACCAATTACAGATAGATAGGTAGTACCACACCGACCATATGTGTATTGCTATGGGGGAGCATTGAGACAGGGTCCTTTTGGATACATATTATATTGGTGACATGAGCTAGACCGACTGAGAGAGTTCACATGGAGGCCATATCGTGATTGCCCGGGATGGTCAGATGATAGTGATGAGCTACCATATTGTAGACAGGAGAGGTACCTGATTGGGCAACTAGTGAATCGCCAGAGAGTGATTGAGTTGTACCTACCAGAGAGAGTCAGACGATAGTTTGGAGAGAGGTAGGATGTACCTAGGAGGACTGCACACTTTGCCTGATCTCATAGAGAGACAAGTCAGTGGGGGAGTATGATTCAGCCACACACAGCATATGCAGACTTCTCACAGCTACAACAGAGACAGTGGGATTGGAGATTAGATGTGGCAGATGCCGGGATGACAGATGAGTATGAGAGATGGTTTGCACGACGATGGCTAGGGCCATTGATAGATCCGGATATTCCAGTACCGAGGCGACAGGAGGACTTCCCACTCACAGGAGAGGAGGAGGGAGATGATGAGGACGAGGAGGATGAGGACGGGGATTAGGATGAGGATGATGATGGGGATGAGGATGATGGAGGGGATGATGATGGAGATGAGGATGGCGGGGATGATGAAGACAGAGATGAGGATGGGGAGCAGGATGCATTATAGGACATACCCATAGAGCCAGAGACAGCTAGGATAGAGGAGATGGAGATATTCAGGGCTACCATAGTGAGTCAGTAGGATCACATTGAGACTTTAGAGAGAGAGAATGATCAGTTCAGAGTGGAGATAGCTAGACTCACAACAGCTCGAGATGCAGCAATGGCTCAGGCATAGCGAGAGGAACAGAGAGTCACTGAGTATATTGGGTCGATTCGGGATGCCAGTGTACGGGAGCTAGGAAAAATGTTGGTAGAGATCGGAGAGGAGATACGCCATTGGAGGACACTATATGAGAGTGCAGTTCCACCAGAGCAGAGAGCACCTTCATATCGGGCACAATCGAGGACAGAGAGCAGGGCACGCTCTCGGAGGTCATTGAGTAGCATGGGGGTCAGTGGACCTATGAGACCACCATAGCCAGGATCAGGAGGGACATCATCCATGAGACATTGCAAGGATGAGGAGGACCGAGGGAGCACCCAATGACAGAGGCATGTGCTCCTTAGACAGACAGTAGACATTATGTAGTTTGACATTTTGTAGTCAGCCTGCGGGCCATACTTAGGACAGACAGTTCGATTTTGTACTCCGATATTATTGTGACATATGATATGATATGCATTGATATGATGAGATGCAAATGACTTATATGATTTTCCCTGTATGGATGACTTATGCACTATTTATGTACCTTTGTGGAATATGTATGGATGTATATATTTTTTTGCTTATGCATTTTTGATGCATTTATAATATGAAATGGATAAGATGCTTGATGTGATGCTTGATGTAATGCAAATGTACTAACCAAATGGATGCAGGATGTAGCATATGTACGGGGAAATCAGAGCACTAAACCGAACTGACTATCTGAACTAATGGAAGAAATGTTAGTAAGAAGAAAATGAGATAGAAGACAATTAAAGATGAAGAAAACTTGCTTTCAGTAATGCACTTTGTAGGTGAGAACCTTTATTGTTATGTAGCAAAATGGATGCGTAGCATCATGGCATTGAAGGCCAGAGCTGAAATGCAACCCTTTTTGCAAAAGACAAACACATCACAGACAAACAACAATCACAATCAAGAAAAGGACCATGATCCATCCCGGTCACTCTAAATCACTCAGTGACATCATCGAGCAACATAGGAACATGACCAAAGCCAAAGATAAATCAATAAAAAGATAAGATGCACAAATTCCAACAAATCAAACAAACATCTTGATCTTCATTGTCAAAAGTTGAGAATGCTGATAGGACAATCATGCCGTCTGGTTTCAGGACATGTGGTACCCCGTCTAAGACAGGACACAGTCTGGTTTCGAGTATACCACACCCTGTATAAGACCCATGATAGTAGAGACAAGGACAAATGATTTTGATGGTACCGTTCAATTGATATGACAATTCGAATCAGTTTGAATGTTTGGTTTGAGTGAAAAAGTTCATCTATTAACGCATGATTTCATTAAAGCACAGTGTGCGATTGCGTGTCGTTGGATGTATGCTCAGTGATTTGTCTATGCACAAAAAGAGATCCTTTATTGACAAAATGCGTGTTTTTGGATTTTAATGTTTTAAAATGTTTTTGCTCATTTTTTCAGGACTTTTTATGATTTTTTTTTAGAGATTTTCATTTTTTTAGTTTTTAGATACTTTTTTCAAAACTTTATTCAATTTTTTTAGGGAGTTTTTTCATGACATTATATGATTTTTTTTTTAATTTTTTTTCAGGACATTTTTAAATTTTTATGATCTTTCTTTAGGACATTTTTCAATTTTTTTGTGAATTATTTCAGGACGTTTTTAAATGTTTTTGGAAGATTTTTTCAGGACATTTTTAAATTTTTAAGAGATTTTTTCAGGACATTTTTAAATGCAAAAGTTCCAATGATCGATCATGACAAGGGAACGCACCCAATGTGCATCGAAAAGACATACATAGACCGGGACCAAAACATATGGACAAAGAACTGGGGTATGTAAGACAATGATGTTGACCAATAACGAGCCTGGAATAGGACATCGGGTCAAGACAAAGATAGACATGAGAAACCGGCCGAGAAAAAGCATAGCTTAAAGGTCATGATAGATGATGGAGCAACGATCTCATTTTACACATGGCACCTGTTTGCCAGGTTTTCACCAAGGTACTTGCCCCAAGCGCCTGTTTGCCAGGTTTTCACTAGAGGGCGAATCATTTTTCTTTGCTCTTTTTTTGCTCTTTTTCTTTTTTCTCTTTTTTTCATTTTTTTGTATTTTTCATTTTTTTCATTTTTTTGTATTTTTCTCTTTTTTTTTCAATTTTTTTGTATTTTTTCAGGATCATATTTGAAGAAGTACTGATAGAAAATTATGCCCAGTACTTGCAAAGATGCATGCTATTTATAGGATCGGACAGAGGTTCACCTTCCGGGGTAGCAAGCTGATATGCCCCCGAGCCATATGCTGCAGTTACTATGAAAGGACCAACCCAATTAGGTTCAAATTTACCTTTGATGATGTCAGTAGACTGTGCATTCTTAGGGTTTGCCTTTAAAACCAGGTCTCCCACTTCAAAGTGTCACCCTTTGACCTTCTTATTATAAGAGCGATGGAGACGGTTTTGATATGCTTGCAAATGTGTCAGAGCTGTCTGACTTTCTCATCCAACATCTCAAGCTGATGCAACCGAGAGACTCTGTGTGTCTCATCATCAATCAGATGTTGCAAGGAAACATGCAAGGAAGGAATCTCCACCTCCAAAGGTAAAATAGCTTCCGCACCATACACCAAGGAATAAGGTGTTGTGCCAGTAGGTGTGCGGATAGAAGTGCGATAAGCCCATAGTGCTGGATTCAGCTGTACATGCCAATCTCGACTAGCATCATTGACAACCTTTTTCAGGCTCTTGATAATGGTTTTATTTGATGCTTCAGCTTGACCATTCCCCTGTGGATAGTATGGACTGGAGAAACGGTGTTGGATATGAAACTTTGCACAAAGCTCTTTAAAATCTTTATTCTTGAAAGGACGACCATTATCAGTGACTATGGCAAGGGGAACCCCATACCGGCATATGATATAATTCAGCAAGAATTTTGAAATTTGGACACCCGTGATATAGGTCATGGGGATAGCCTCAATCCATTTTGTAAAATACTCTGTGGCTGTAATGATGAACTTGTGTCCATTTGCAGAGGTCGGGTGAATCTTGCCAATAAGATCCAATCCCCATTGAGAAAAAGGCCACGGAGATATGACAGAATGAAGCTCTTGGGCTGGTGCATGAATGTAGTTTCCATGAATCTGGAATTTGTAGCACTTCTTAACAAAATCATGAACATCTTTTTCCAGAGTGGGCCAATAATACCCAGCACGAATCAAATTGTTAGCTAAGCTTAGACCATTGAAATGGCCCCCACATATACCATCATGAACCTCATGTAAAGCCGTTTGTGCTTCATTAGAATCCAAACACCTGAGGAGGGTATGGTCAAAGGAACGGTGGTAAAGGGTGTCGGCGATGATGACATATTTGGCTATCTGTCGGATAAAGGCTCGGCGTTGGTTAGCGGAAAGGTTGGGTGGTAAGGTTTGGGATTTTAAATATTGATGGACGTCATTGTACCATGGGGAGTTGGGACCAACAAGAATGCACATCACATCCACTGTCGGAATGTCAAAAGAAGGAACCAGCAATTGTTCAACTAAAAATCCACATTTGTCCATATTGCTTGGCATATTCAACAGGGAAGCAATCGTAGCCATCGCATCTGCCAACTTATTTTGCATTCTTGGAACTTGATTGAAATGGATAGCTGTGAATTTGGTCTTGAATAAATCTACCATATGCTTATAGGGAATAAACTTTTCATCTTTTGTTTCATAGTCATCATTCACTTGTCAAATGACTAATTGAGAATCTCCATAGACTTGCAAATGCTTGACATTCCAGTGGACCGCTACTCGGAGTCCTATAACCAGTGCTTCATACTCTGCAATGTTATTGGTGCAGGGGAAAGTTATTCTGTAAGACTTTGGAATAGCATCACCTTGAGGGGTGACAAACAAGATGCCTTCTCTGGACCCGAACTTGGTATGAGACCCATCAAAGTATAACTTCCATTCATTAGATGATGTGAAAGCAAAGACTGATTCATCTGGAAAATCGGTCAACATGGGATGATCATCAAAAATAGGAGCCTCTGCAAGTTGATCTGCTATGACTTGTCCTTTTATGGCTTTTCGCTCCATATACTCAATGTCAAATTCACTGAGAATCATGACCCATTTTGCTAGGCGACCCGTTAAAGCTGCTCGGCTAAGCAAATATTTTAAGGGATCAATTTTTGCAACCAACAATGTTCAGTGGCTCAGCATATAATGTTGGAGTTTCTGCGTTGCAAATACCACTGCTAAGCATGCCCTTTCAATAGTTGAATAATTGAGCTCATAGCCTACCAGTGTCCGATTGATATAGTAAATAGCTTGCTCTTTGCCGTTCTCATCTTGTTGGGCCAAGAGAACTCCTAATGCCATTTCAGTTGCAGAAATATACAATAAAAATGGCTTTCCGTCTATCAGAGGCATTAGAATAGGTGGCGACAACAAATATTCTTTAAGAGCTTGAAAGGCTGATTGACATTGCTCAGTCCATTTGAAAGTGACACCTTTATGAAATAGATGCAGGAATGGATGACATTTCTCTGCCAATTGAGCTATGAAGCAGCAGATTGACTGGAGCTTTCCTTGCAGACTTCTTAATTGCTGGAGATTTGAAGGCAGAGGCATATCCATTATTGCTTTGACCTTGGCAGGGTCGACCTCAATGCCTCGGTGAGAAACAATGTATCCTAGTAACTTTCCAGCTGTGACACCAAATACACACTTCTTTGGATTGAGCCTGAGTTTGTAGGTCTCCATTTGGTCAAAGATTAGGCCCAGGATGGCCAGATGACTATCTCTAGTGACAAATTTGCATAACAAGTCATCAACATAGTCCTCCATCAGAGTGTGCATGAAATCATGAAAAATTGTCGTCATTGCTCTTTGATATGTTGCGCCTGCATTTTTAAGACCAAAGGGCATCACATTCCAACAATAGGTACCCCAAGCATAGGTGAATGCTGTCTTATGCTGATCTTTATGAGCAATGCGAATTTGGTTATAGCCGGAGAAACCATCCATTAATGAAAGCATCTCATATCCAGCCATCATGTCCACTATGATGTCTATGTTTGGCAATGGAAAATCATCTTTAGGGCATGCTTTATTGAGATCCCTAAAATCTGTGCAGATTCTGATGCCCCCAGTTACTTTGCTAACTGGCACTAAATTTGAAATCCAGTCTACATAATCAATGGGTCTGATGAAGCCCACATCTAGCAATTTTTTTAATTCCACTTTGACCAAAAGAGCCACCTGAGGATGCATCTTTCTAAGTTTCTGTTTGACAGGCTTGGCATCCGCTTTTAGTGGCAAATGATGAAGAACCAATTTTGGATCAAGGCCAGGCATATCTGCATAGGACCATGCAAAGCTGATCTTCTTCTCAAGAAAGAAATTGACAAAATCTATTTTTTCCTGTTGTGAGAGGGAAGTAGCAAAATGAATGACCTTAGGGTTGTCAGGTGTACCCAAATTGATTTCCTTGGTCATTTCCACAAGTAATGTTGATTTTTCCTAACTCAATAGGGGTATGTCCACTCTTCCACCTTTGGGCGCCTCAGAGAGGTTTTCACCTACAGGTACGTCTTTTCTTTTTACTTTTGTATGATCAGAGAGTGCCTTACTGTTTTCACCCAAAGATCTATTCTTTTGATTTTTTACTATTTCTTTTCTTTTTTCATTTTGATGACTGGAAGAGGGAGTTGACTCCCCAAAATATGCCATGGAATCCAGGTCAATAGCAATCCTGCCTTATGATCACCTTGTGGTATGCCTTCCCGTAGTCCAAGGAATTCTACAATTGCTTCGTCATTTTGAAAACAGTCCAATATGAGCGGTTCTTGTTGGTCATGTTGGATAAGCTGGGGATAGATGAGGGGCATGTCATCATCAGTTGTAAGGAGAGAGAGGGCTGATATGGTAAAGATATGAACATCTGTAGTGTCACTATCCGAACTACTGGTATCAGATTCGGAGCTTGGATCCTAAAATGTCTCTATCCAAGCGTGAGGACAGGTTTTAGGAAGAGGAGTTATTTCATGTTTGTCTTCCATAGGCAAGTTATCAGGGTCAATGAAAATATTATCGAGGGCATAGGAACTAGAAGAAAAAGAACTCCACTCCCATTCATTAGAATCAGTTTTAGGTCGGGGATCCTCAGGTGTTATTTCATCGTCAGAATCATGCCCTTTTCTACACATGGGCATTTTGGTAGATGTGGATCCAATTCGCAATGGTACAAAACCTAACCCTAAAGTTGGAGGTCATCTCTTGGGTATGACAAGTTCTAGCCTTCCATTGTTGTTCAGGCCTAAGCCACTGCAACCATCATATCCTTTCTTTTGCAGCATAGTAAATCCTTTGCCATATCGTTCCACTGGCAACCTGATAGGTGGGGTCTCAGTTGGATCTTTATAAAGCCAATCTATGACATCATCATCTACAGTTTCTTTGTCAAGTTCACCCCATCTTGTAAATGTAGTAGGAGGCTGATATTGAATAACGACCTTAGGTTCCTTTTGCAATAAATGCGGTTTGCCATATGATTTTGGAGATATTGGCAAATTCCCGATAAGGAATGTCTGATCCATCAAATATTCTCCACATCCTTGGTCTTGTATCTTCAATTTTCCTTTGACAGCCTCTAACAATTGATTGGGATCCACATAGCTATGTGATTTGGTCTCTCTATTGACTGGGACTTGCTGCTGAGGGGTATCCTTTAGAGTAGCACAAAATTGAAATGGATTAGGATCTCCAGGAATTGTTATCTCAGTTCCATTGTAAGGATATTTCAAACATTGATGATAGGTGGATGGAACTGCTTTCATTGCATGAATCCATGGACGGCCAAGGATCATATTATAAGGGAGATCAAGGTCAAGGACTTGCAGGAAAGTGTTTTCTGTCACTGGACCAACTCTGATAGGCAATGTAATTATCCCTTTGGATGGGTGCTCAGCATCATCATATGCTTTGATTGTTATTCTTTTAGAAGCATCAATGTCATTTCCTTTATATCCAAGGCCAATGACCACTCTCAAGGTACAAATATTAAGACCTGCTCTGCCATCTATCAAGACTCGTCAGATTTTGCAGTTATGAACAAAGACTTCAAGGTGTAAAGGATCATTGTGAGGGAGCTTGTCGGGTGAGATATCATTGTCAGAAAATGCGACATTTTGGGAAACTGCTAAATGTCCAATCTGGGCTTGAAACTGGTCAACATCAATATCTGTCAGAATAGTGGACTCAACTAAAGCTTTATCCAGGACTGCACGATGCATGGGAGACATTTTCAATAACTCAAGGATTGATATTTGTGCTGGTGTCTTTCCTAGGTGATCCAAAAGATTATACTGACTTACAGGAGTTGGCTTGGGAGGAGCTGCAGGAGCTCCTTTCAGGACTATCTTGGATCAACGAGTGGTGACCGCACAAGAAGGATCTTGTCCCTTTATTCTCAGGGTAGAAACATACTTAGTTGATGCGCGAAAACAATTAATGACATTATTATAACCAGAACTTGCATAATTGGCCGTTTGGGCAGAGTTGGAAGAAGACGCCTTACCCTTGTCATGATCAAGCAAAGGAGTTTTGAAAATAGTATGATCAGTTTTAGAGGTCAGATGGGGTGGATCTACCTCAATTACTCCTTGCTCTAATAAATCTTGAATCATTTGTTTCAATTGGAAATAGGATGCAGTTTTGTGTCCTTTAGACCGATGATATTCACAGTACGCATTATCATTCCACCAATGCGGTTTTACCACTGGTTCTGCCTTGATATCTAGTAGTTTAATAAATTTTGCTTGTATCAATTGTCTCATTACTGATTCAATAGGCTCTCCCAATGGCGTAAATTGTCGAGGAGGCCCATCCCACGATCGGAAGGGTTTGCGCTGCTAGTTTTGTTGTTGGCCTTGTTGTTGAGTATGCTGTTGTTGAGCATGTTGTTGATATTGCGACTGTTGAGTAACAATGCTCATTGGTGCTTGATTTTGTTCCATAGTTGACATATTAGGAACACTCAATTTCTTGATCGTGAATGGGGGTTGATTTGCATTCACTGCTCTTGCATCAACTCCATCATTAGTGACATTCTTGTTCTTATATCAAAATCTGTTTCTATCCCCCGAATAATTGGTGTTGTCATTGTCCTTATTGAGCTTGATAATTCCTTCAGCTACCAGAGCTATTTCAATGCTCATTCCCTTCTTAATAAGTTTCTCTATAGTACTGGGACTTTTCAACTTTAGCTCATACATCATTTCTGGGACCAAAGTCTGGATAAACAGATTCACTTTTTGTTCTTCAGGTATATCAAGAGAAGAATGACTATACAAGCTTCACCATCATTGCAAGAAAGTCACTAATGATTCACCTTTCTTTTGCTTGGTGTTGCATAAATCTAACATGGTCACATCACTGTCGATGTTGAACGCAAAATGAGATAAAAACTTTTGAGCCAATTCAGACCAAGTCTTTATATTTCCTGGCAAATGTGAATACCAATCCATAGCTTGTCCCGTGAGACTTCATGCAAATAAGAACATTAAATACATCTCTTCATAGCTTACCTCAGTACATGCCGTGAAAAATGCTCGAATGTGATCTTTTGGATTGCCATTCCCTTTATACTTCTCAAAATTAGGTGCCTCAAAATGCTTAGGGAATGGAGGCATGTGTACACTCTTGTCAAATGGATTAGGACATAAATCTTGATCTGTATACAACTTCTTTGTTCCTTTAGTTTCTAATGTGTCAACTTTTCGTTGCAACTTCTCAAGTTGTTGCGCAATTGTATCAGAATTTAGAGGTCCATCATTAATCCCAGTTGGTATCCTTTGTTGATACATCGCATTTCCGATCGGTTGTTGATACTCTGAAATGGCCATTTTTGGTGTTTCCGACATATAAAGTTCTTGATACATCGCTTGTTGCTGTGGTTGTGCTATGCCTTGATATTGACCTTGTTGTTGTGCTTCTTGGAGCCTAGGTTGATATTGCAATTGAGTAGGTTGTTGATATTGCACAGGCGCCAATTGCGGTTGTAAAGTAGGATAGCTTGCTTGCCTTGGCACATATTGTGGCACATGTTGGTGTTGAGGCTGACAGATCGGAACTTGTTGACTTTGTGCCAATTGTCATCGTGGTGTATATCCCATCATTTGTAAAAAACTTTGTTTAGGCACTTTTCGTTGCTTCTCCTTAGGATGGGGTATAGCACTTGCATTAACTTGCTGTGTTGTTTGTCCAATCCATTGTGATGGTTGCAAGTTTGCATTAACTTGTAATGGTGCCGAAGGCGCTGCAATTTTTTGTCGAATGTGAAATTGTTGTTGTTGCACATTACTTGTTTGCACATTCGATTGTACCTTTTGTATATTACTCAATTGTTGCAACAATTGTTGTTGGTGCAAACCACTATCTGTAGCTCTTTGTGTTGCCATTATTGAAGGATTTGTCGCAATAGTATTTGGCAAAGATATTGAACTTAACGGGACATAAGAACTTTGTTGCATCGTGGAATTATTTTGGACATTGGTGACATTAGGCATTCCAGTTGTGAAGCTTTCCTGCATCTTAGATTTTGATCCCACTTTATGCATGTAAGGAACCACTTCTTGTTGAGGGATAGCTATGAATACTTGCGTGTTCTTCATTTGATCTTGCGTTACAGGTGTTGTGTTGAAGAGTGGATTATTTATCATTTCAAATGGTGACTTTTGAGGAATAGTCACTGTCAATGCCTTTGAAGCACGTTTACTCATCAAGGTAGGTTGAGTTGCTTGTTGTGCATCTTCTTCATTTGGATGCAGGGAAAAACTTAACAACTCACCACCTTGTTGTTCTTGGACATTGATTTGGTCACTTGAAGATGTCACATTACTCATCATGTTAAGATACTTTTGTGGAAACATCTTAAAGACTTTGTTCAAGAACTTATCCATCTTTTTTGTTATCTTCGGATCTTGAAGGAACATGTCAACATCATCAGAAGTATCGAAATCGGATGAGGAATCTAGTTGGACATTTGGATTCGTTTCTTGGTGAAAGCCTTGATCTGAACCAAATCCTTGTGAGAGGGTTTTTTCTTCATATAATGTTTGATTTTGAATGTCATGTTGCAGGTGTGGTTGATTCAAATTGAAAGGCGCACTTCCTCTTGGAGTTGGTGGAACACTCCCATGTCCTGGTTTCATAGGTACAAACACTGGTTCATATAATGGAGGTGGCCCAAGTTGAACCGTTCCATATGGTGGTAGAGATGTGTTTGATGAACCTTCAATTTGTACTATTTGACTGGTTTGAAACTACGAATTTGCTATGTTGTCCATGGGTTGATACATTGGTTCGCCCATCTTTTTAGATTTTGATCTTGTCTCAACAGGCATGTCACTTGTGCAAATGCAATGTTTTTGGAATTTTCAAAGATGATATATGATATGCAACTAAATGCAAACTAAATAAATGAGAATGCAATCTATGGCAAGAATGCAACCTATGTTTTTGGTTGTTTTTCAAGATTTTGACAAACTTTTGAAATGCAAATCTAAGAGAGGGACCCTTAGGAAATTGGAATGATATCTAGACCTTAAAGAACAAAAGGACGTAAGTGACAAAAGGACAAATGACAAAGTCTCCCCTATATTCTTGGATACTAAGCTAGGTTTGACCAAATGATATTGATGACAAAAGGACAAAAGATTTGATAAGGTCTAGACTTCTTAACAATGACTTAGGGTTTATCAAAGATTAGGATTACTCAAGTATGACAAAACCTAATTTTGGCACTATATGCAAAGGGACATTACTATGCAAGTAACGCTAATATGATATGATAATGACCTAAACTTAATGAAGAGACCTAGGGTATGCAAATATGAATGAATGACAATGATATGACTTTGATGCAAGAGGACATATGCAAATGGATGACTCTTATTGATATGCAAAGGAATATGACTTAGGTGAAACCTAACCTTGGTACTTGACAATGACTTTTGCAAAATGCAAACTAGGATGAACTTAAATGTAAGTGACATGAATGTTGAGACAAGATTTTGAACAATATTTGACAACCATGTTTGAAGATGAATTCTGAATCTTGATAAACTTTTGTTGGATGAATGTCTCTTGTGTTTAAACTTATGTTGGATCAATTTGTTTTTATTTTGAAATGGGATGAAATTCAATTTTTGACAAGCAAAGAGTACAAGATATTGCAACTTAGACTCAATACAATCATGCTTATTTCCACATTTCTTATGGTAGGCAAGGACATTAGGTACTTGAGAGGTAGACTCATTATGGGATTCAAGGAGAATACATAGATGCTTGACCCCACGGGCTCCCCTCCACGACACTCACTTCTCAGGGCAGCCAAGCATCAGTCCCCATGGAAATCTCCCCATGGCGAACTTAGTATCTCTTCCAAGTATCCAAATTTGTCCTTCTCAAGCAACTAGAAGGGTTTTTGGCCTCTACAAACAAGGTGTTTAGTAAGGATTTCTATTAAGCATTACTCCTTGATGTCACGCAAGCATGATTGAGACATTAAGCCCATCAAGATACCAAACAAATGTAGTCGCACAAGCACGATTTAGACCAAGAGGCCCTACTTAGATGTTGATATGAGAAAGAGTCCAAGGGTCATCACTTCCCAAGTAACTGCAATTCCCACGTAATACTTCCTTCAAAGCTTTCGCTCATCGGGTATTTTTTTATAGTGAGTTAGAATTCCAAGGAATTCTAGCCGTACTCATTTTGGGTCGTTCCCTTCTCACGATTATCACTTGCTTGCAAAAGCAAAGTGGTTGGGAAGGCAGGCCCTCTAAAGGAGACACACAATCAAAGACAAAGGCGTGGTATCGAAGATCTGGATTTCTGATCACCCTAAGAAGGATGAGAGCATACTCTCCTACTCCAATGTCACACTCAAAAATCAAAGCACAAACACGTTTATTCCAACCTATTTAGAAATCACTAAGTGCCTAATTAAAAATCACAAACACAAAAGTTTAGTTGTTTCTCCAAGGCAACCTGCAAAACCCAAGTTAGGAGTTTGATTTGTTGTCTTTGACTATCGATTCTGCATAACACATGTTAGTAGTTTGATTTATTGTCTTTGCCATGCATATGCCAAGATTCTGCATAGATAATTAGTACCAAGATCCAAAGCACAAAAAGTAGAATGCAAAAACTAAACAAATTTCAAATAAAACACTGCATTTTTACCCCTGTTCTGGACTTTACACAGGCACAGAACCCATGACACAGGCGCAGAATGCAGGACACAAGCGCAGAATGTCTTTAGAAAACCCTACACGACCCTGTTTTTGGGTTTTTTGGCCTGCAAATCAACTTGAGAGCACTCAAAACACCATAAAGAGGTTAGAAGGTTAGTGTTCACGTCGGGTTCACCAATTAATGTAGCATAGGAAATAGGAAATCATCACAAACCAGATAAAAACATAATAGCTCAATCACAAATGCATTCATGGCAATGATCTATCCTAAACAACACTCAATAGAGACATGAAATGAAAACATTCAAAAGCAAAGATTATGCAAACCAAAGATGTGATTTGAATGCTCCTTCATGCGGCTCCATTGTTCTTCTTTCCTCTTCAAATGGTTTGGTTGTGGATCTCACCTACTAGTGCATACACACAATTGAAAGCAAGTAGACAAGATTTTTGATCAAGAGTACTAGAAGCGTAAATTGGATAGTCTGATTACCAATTATTAGCCTTGATTGATGAAGATCATCCAATTTATAGAAGAATGGGAGAGATGACAAGATTAGCATGATTCAATTCAAATGGAAATTGCAAATCAATTATGTCAATTATGACAAATTATGACAAATTATGCACTTTCTATGCAAAATTTGTTGATTGATAATTTATGACAAATTATGACAACTTCTATGTCAAAATTGATTGATTGTCAATTATGACAAATTTATGACAAATTGACATGTCATTTCCATGAATTTAGGAGAGAAATAGGAGGAAATTGAAATTAGGAATTAGAAAATTAAGAAATTAGGAAATTGATGGAAATTAGAAATTAGGTAAATTAATTAATAATTTGTCATTTATTAATTAATTCACAAAGAGGAATAATTAGCCAATTAAATGAACATTTAATTGCAATGAGTAGGCTTAGGATAAATAAATAATTTATTAATCCTAAAGGAAGAAATGACACACAAGGTTAAACGATTAAATCACGAAACCCTAGAAGACAAATTAGCAATGCGAGAATGACAATTAGGTCTTGACAAAGGATAATTGACTCGATCGTGATTTGATTTTGGATTGATAAATGACCAATGTGATAAATGATTTGATTGAGAAAATGTGCCAATTGACGAGGAACAATGACAAATTGATCCAAATTGACATATTTGAGACAGACAACGATCAATGACAAATCGATCGAAAAATGACAAGATCGAACAAGATGACAAGAGTTGATGATAAATAGATTACAAAATGACAGGATTGAAAATGACCACGATCAATGACGAATTGATCGCAAAATGACGATCGAATATGACAACGACCGATGACAAATCGATCGTTAAACGACAAGATTGAAGGATTGATGATAAATCGATCGCCAGATGACAAGATTGATAAGAGGACAACGATCGATGACAAATTGATCACAAGAGTGACAGGAGGACAAAACCCTAATGAGGATTGACGATGTCCAAAATGATGACAAATAAGCACGCACATTGATGCAATAGGATAAGATCGATTAAAATCATGACTGGAGATTGTTGTTGACAAAACCAAATTTGAGAACGAGATAAATGAAGAATGTAGAAGAATGACTCGATGTTCGCAAATGATAAAAACCAAGTACGAATCATAGGAGAAATGTTAATGCGATGCAAAAACCTAAAATGAGGCAATGCGCAAATGTTAAAGTATGACTCCGCAAGTGTTGACCATTTTTAGGTGTCTACACATACGTTTCTATTGGTTGGAAGTTGCACTTTCCCTTGCCTAATACCATAGAGATTAATAATAATGAAGGGTATTCGACACAACAAATCAAAATTGAAGAGAATATGGAACGATGGGAGTTATGTAAGAAAGAGGGGTATTTGAAGGAAGTGTGTTTTAATGACCCCAAGGGTAAATCCTTAGCAACAAATCAAGTAGATGCTTAGATGCAGATTATGCAAGAGAAAGCTAGGGTTCAGAAGGACAAGATTTTGAGTGATGTGGCATCACCTTCACGAGGCCTTGCTTCAGGTATTGAGGAGAGTGGGGTGAAACTTCTAGCACCCAGTGTTGATGGGTCTCTAACTCAAGGTGTTAGTCAGGTTAATTGCCAAGTTGTGGTGGCTCATTTACTGGAAGAAGCTTTGGACAAAGTGGAGAAAGAAATGGAATCCCTAGAACCGAATAAGAGAGCTCAACAAAGGGATCAAGACAATGTAGAGAGTGGTCAATTTTAGAATGGGAAAGTAGAGGAGAAGGACAGGGGGTTGGAGAGTGAGGCTAATGAAGACACAAACAATATGTCTTGGGAATATGAAGAGGATGAATGTGGAATGATTAATGAAGACGGTATTGTGGATATTTGAACTATCAATCAAATTGATTCACAAGTCGAGAAAGCCTATTTGGGGGGAAAAAAGTCTAGAGGACGGAAACCAAACATAGTTTGAATTGCCATGGTGGGAAGTTCTAAAGGTCAAAGTAAATTAGTAGTAGGGAAGGGGGCTACCCTTCCTGAACAAAAATAAAACTCATTAGTTGGAATGTTAGGGGATGTAATTGTTGGCATTCCACACTCTAGTGAGAAATGATGGTGTTGTCATTGATGGCAACCTACTGGCAACCTACTGGTAACCTTCAGGCAACCACTCGATAGGCACCGACACTAGTAGACACTTCACTGGCAGTGGCAACAATGCATACCAGCACTCTAGCCGATAGGAATAAACTTTTGTTTATTGTATTTAATTGTAAATATCATTTTGTAAAGCCGACATGGCATATTGTAATAGACTCATATATGTATGAGATCTTATAAATCATTTTGATATGAGAGAGGATATAGAAGATGAGATATATGCGAAAGTATAGGACATATTTTGTATAAGGTTTATGGTTATAGTATGAGCTTAAACCAGTACTAAACCTGGCATAGATGATGCTGATTTGAAGGAGTACATTGTATTGGATTTTCATAATCCATTTGTAAGTCAGTGAAACTTCTATTTTGTAGATTGAGCAGTGAGCTCTAGGCAGTTGGCCTTCCTGCATGTGCAGGCCCCTCATTGTAAGTAATATTTATTCATTGGCCAGTGAGTGAATCTATGGGTCACAAACCCCACCGAGGTTTTTCCCACACTAGGTTTCCTCGTTAAACATCTTGTGTTATGGTGTGTTTTCTATGCTATCTTTATTGTTCTTGTTTGCTGCATTAATTCTTATTTACCAGTACATTGTTTGGGAATGAAAAATACATAATAAGGTTAAATATTTTGTTAACTGGTTAGATACTGATTCATCCCACCTCTCAGTATCTTTGGTAATCCTAACAATTGGTATTAGAGTCTGGTCCTCTATTTTCAAAAGCCTAACAACTTGAGGAAGATTCTGAAACTAGTACAGATGGAGAACTTAAGAAAGCAATTGGAAGGAGCTCTTGTAGACTATGATTCAGAGAAGTTTAAGAATATCAAACTTGAAGATGATCTGAGGACTACATAGGAATTCATTCAAGGACTTCAGGAGAATCTTACTATTGCTAGAAATAAAAGAGAAAAACTTCATGAGAAGATGCAAAATGACAATGATGAAAAGGAAACTCTTAATGAGCTTGTGAACAAGATGAGACAAGAAAACATAAATATGAGGAATGAAATGCAAGATATGACTATGAGATTTTGTAAAGACATTGAAGATAGAAAGAAGAATGAAGATGACTTGACTAGGAGACTAAATGATGTTGGTAATTAAAATCTAAGACTCGGTCATGAAAATGATATGTTAAAGACAGATCTGATTCACATGCAACATGATAAAGTTGAACTTATGAGATAGATGGGAATTTTAGAAAATGAGTTGGCTACTACAAATCAACATAAAGAGAAATTCAAGAAAAGTTCAGAAGAATTTGATGATATGGTGAAAAGTCAGAAACCTAATGGAGATACTAATGGACTTGGATTTGAAATTGGTGAAAGTTGCGGTACTGCAAACAATCATGATCACAGTAAATTGGTAAGACAACCTAACGCTTACAAATTTAATGGGAAATGCTTTAACTTTAACAAGTTTGGTCATAGAGAAAATTAGTGTAGATCTAGAAACAATTAGAACATTAATGCACCCACCGATCAATGTTCCAAATGCAACAAAGTTGGTCATAATTAAGAAAACTGTAGAATCAATGTGAGATGTTATGTTAATGGAAGATCTGGGAACTTATCTAATCAATGCAGTACACAAACTGGCATAGGATATGGAAAGGCTATTCAGAAGAATAATGTGACTTGTTATGATTGTAACAAAAATGGACATATTGCAAAATTTTGTAGAAGCAAGACTTCATTGGCAAACAATAAAGGACCCAGTTTGAAAGACAAAGAAAAGGTTGATGAGGTAAAGCAAGAATTTTCAAGACAATGGATTAGAAAGACAAATCAGAATGCTGATGAGACCATTTCTTCACTGGTAGAACAGAGTATTACTCCACCGGTAGGAAATTCTTCATCCAACTAAGAAGTAACCCTTTGGGGGTATTGCAGCAAGTTGAACATCGTGCAGATTACCCTTGGTAGATGGTGAGAAGATAGATTTCTTCTTTACCAGTAGATGTGTTAAGTTTTCACTTAACCAACGAGCATTTATTATGGTTGTTGAATGAAATTTCATTATAAATCATCGATTTTCCTTCTTTTTCGATTCACTGAGCATTCAAACTAGCAGAGACCGCAAAAATCTGAGCGAAGGCATTCAAGGCGAAAAAGTGAAGTGATTTCTTTCAAGCACTCAAATAGTATCAGGCATCTTAAGGTACTTTTCAAATGGCTTCCTCTTGATCCCAAATTTATTGCAAACCCTACTGTTGTGGAAATTGTAAAACACCCTAGGCCCATTTTCAAAATTATTCTTGAGATAGCTAAACAAGATGATTCCATAGGTGCATTTTTAAAAATTCCTAAAGGTGTATAGCTTATGCTGAAGACCCTAGAATTTATATTCATTGCAATATTGAAGAATTAGGTTCTGTGGAAGCGTTAAAGATGTTCAAAACAATTATTTCTCAAACCCAAGCACAAGGTTATTAAGACCTTAGGTTTTGTAGAAATCTTGAACATCCCTGAATTTCTAGAGGAGGTAGTGAGAATTGTCCTAAGTAGCACACATGGAGAATTTCTTTGGCTACACTCAGTCTACAAATTCACTTGGCAATCAATTAGGGCAGTGACAGGACTACCCTCTACCGATAGCAAACTAGACAAACACAAAGAAGGTACCCAACAACACAGTCATGACCTTAATAGGAGAAACATCTGATAGCAGATCTCTAAGAGTAAATGACATCAAGGATATCAATGTGAGATTCATAAGTATGACTTTAGGCTATAAGACCACACATGCAAACCGACTTAATTTAGTTTCTAGTCTTTGCATTAAAAGTGCTTATGATATGGTAAATAATGATGCAAAAATAGATGTGTGTGAATGGTTGAAGGATGAACTTGTAGATAATTTGAAAAAGATAAAAGGAGACAAGAAAGGAACATTTCATTTTGGTAATCTTTTGGTATGCCTTATGTTGTATTTTTCAAAATAAATTCCTGGTATTGGACACAAAGATTTTGGATATGACATACCAGTAGGCAAACAATTGCAAGAAGCCTTCATCGACATGGGTATTGCTAGGGAAAATAATATAATTAAATATTTCAAAGCCTTCTAAGCCAAAATGAGAACAAGAGAGAGACTAATGTAAATATTATTGAGACTTATGCTAAATCCCTATTAGAAGCACTTAGAGAACCATCAAAAGAAGTTTTTGGCAGTGCAGAAACAATTGAGAGCGGTGTACAAACAATGAAACAAAGGAAGAGAAGAGAAAAGTTTATAAGAGATACATCAAAACAAGTAAAGTAAATAAAAGAAAATGTCATGAACCTTATTGGAATAAAGGAAAGTAAACTAGAAGGATTACAACTGGAGGCACATATCTCACTGGTTGGCACATCATCTCATAGTGAAATACCTATTGAATTTAAAAGAGTTGATAGGAAGATAAAACCTTCACCGGTACCTTCTCCTCCACCCAAGAAAATAAGAACTCTGAGAAAGAAGCAACAAGTGGTAAGACAACCGACAAAGAAGTTGACACCCAAGAAGAAGCAATAGGTTATACCACCTTTTGGATAACTTACTGAATGAAATTACTGATGACGGTAACTTGGCTAATGTGAGCAAGTTGTATAACACATTCATTGATTCTGAAAAGGAAAGTGTTGAAAACAACATTATTCTACATCTAGATATCTACAAGAAAGTGCTAATTGAAGTAGTAGATGATTTACCAAATGATCTATATAGAAGGTTAGATGCAGAAAGGATTGCAGTAATGGAGCTAGACAAGAAACTGAAAAACTTATGGCTGTTCATCTAGTTAACTTGAAAGAGGAGATTGATGAATTAATTTGTGAAGCTAACAGATCAATTTTTGCTAGTGGTCATCGACAAGTGAGCTTAATGGTTGGTAGAGTAAATGAAATTGTAAAAGAAACAACTGACAAATGGGATATCTTTTTCATAGAAAAGGAAAAACAGGAAGAATTGAACTGACCCAAGAAAACATTCAAAGTATATCAAAAGGACAAGGACAAAGGGAAAGGTAAAATTGTTGGAATACCAAACATCAAAATAAATGACAAATTACCACCACCCTTGGATACTACACTGGTACATACTGATGATACACGGGCTACTGAAAATGTTGACATAACACATGATGACACTAACCCTGAATCAAAAATTCTATTCACCATGAATGTTGATACTCAGGAAGTGGACATTATTGTGGACAAGGACAACACAGAGGTATAGGATGATATTGCTGGCAATATTGTTGAGCAACCGACAGAAAATGTAGAGGCTGAAGTACAAACAAAGCAAACAGAGCACACAGAGCAACCTTTGGACAATGGAATGAATAGTGGTAGTTTAGATGCTAGCATGGAGAAATGGATAGAGACAGAGATACCAGAAGTTGATAACACAGAGATACCAGCAGTTGATAACATAGAGAAACCAATAGAGAATCTGGTAGAGGCACAGTTACATGTTGAGATAGCAAAATCGATAATCATTGAGAAACCCAAACCACTACAAGTTGAAACACAAACTCAGATTGATCCACCAGAGGTTGATACAAGAAAATTGGTTACTAACACTGGAAGCACTGAAATAATAAAGATAGTTAATCAGACATCTAAATTCAGACCTACTAATGTGACATAGGTACCTCTAGACTCAATTAAGAAGATAATTGATTGTAATGCATTGGCCTACAAGGAAATTGCTAATACCATACCTATTCTTAAGATGATTGCACCCAAATGCAATGTAGATAATGTAAAGGATTCTTTAGGACACCTAGACACGTTGTCTAAATTTATTGTTGGAAATGTAATAATAGTGGATAAGGTAAATGAAGATGCATTCAAAGAGAAAATGGAAAAAGAAAAAGAAAAATTCTTTGAGGAGACAATAAAAAAGTGCACTGAGCATATTAATACACTTTTACCGGCACTGAATACAACAATTTTGAAGTATAAGGAACTGTATAGAGAAACATGCAAGCCACATATGTTGACCCAAGACATTGAAAAGGAAATAAGCAGAGTACAAAAAGAAATTGATGATATAGCTAATAACATCATTGGTTCATACAAACCTATATCAGTTATTGAGCAAGAAATAGTAAGATTTGAGGAAAAATTGGAGAAATTTGAGAAGGAAAAAGCAAGGATCAAGGCAAATGCCAGAGAGCTAAAGTATAAACTTAGTCCTAAATTGGAAAACCTTATCTCTCTGAGAAATGAGATCTCTAAGGCATTAATTCAAGGAGAAAGATCACCAAAGGAGCATATGCATCATCTCACCAGCACAATCCAATGAATTGAGGCAACCATGAATGACAACAATAAAATCATGCAGAGTTTAAATTTGGTTTTGGCTGATATATTTCAGATTGTAACCAACCGGTTACAAACCTTAAGGTGAATTTTTGCACTTGTTTGACAGTTTTTTTGACAACCTTTGTCATTGATTTCAAAGGGGGAGTAGTGGACAGAGAAAAATGGCTATTCAGAGAAGATCAACTGCTCAGGGGGAGCACATCTTTTTGGTAAATTTTTGGACTTCATTTTTGGAAATAGTTTTTGGATTTTTCTCATGAGTGTTGCCATCAATGCCAAAGGGGGAGATTGTTGGCATTCTACACTCTAGTGATAAATGATGGTGTTTTCATTAATGGAAACCTATTGGAAAACTTTAGGAAACCACCCAGCATTCATCAGGTAAACCACCCGATAGGCACCGGCACCGGCAGACACTTCACCGACAGTGGCAACAATGCATACCGACACTCCAACTAACAGGAATAACTTTTGTTTATTGTATTTAATTGTAAATATCTTTTTGTTAATCCAACATGGCATATTGTAATAGAGTCATATATGTATGAGATCTTATAAATCATTTTGATATGAGAGAGGATATAGAAGATGAGATATATGTGAATGCATAGGACAGATTTTGTATAAGGTTTATGGTTATAGTATGAGCTTAAACCGGTACTGAACCTGGCATAGTTGATGTTGATATGAAGCAGTACATTGTATTGGATTTTCATAATCAATTTTGTAAGTCAATGAGACTTCTATTTTGTAGATTGAGCAGTGAGCTCTAGATAGTTGGCCTTCCTGCATGTGCAGGCCCCTCATTGTAAGTAATATTTATTCATTGGCAGTGAGTGAATATTGTGGGTTACAAATCTCACCGAGATTTTTCCCACACTGGGTTTCCTCGTTAAACATCTTGTGTTATGGTGTGTTTTCTATGCTATCTTTATTGTTCCTATTTGCTGCATTAATTCTTATTTACTGGTACATTGTTTTGGAATGCAATATACTTAATAAGGTTAAATATTTTGTTAACTAGTTAGATATTGATTCACCCCCCCTCTCAGTATCTTTGGGACTATCATTAATCCTAACAATAATGCCCTTGACAAGAGGCATTTGATCAAGCATGGGTTGGATCAAATGAAGCTTGATTTAGCTTGTTTGCAAGAAACTAAAATGAGCACAAACGAGGCAGGAAGTCTTTTGAGATATTGGGGGACGTGGTCAAGGTCTTTTTTGAATGCTAATGGCTCTGTTGGTGGTCTTGGAAACCTCTAGAACCTAGCCTCTCTAGATGTTGAGGAGTTAGCGAACTCTCAATCTTGGCAACTATATAAGGTTCACTCTTTCATGATTAATTATGATTTTTTTTTTTTGAATATTTATTGTCCTGCCAAGGCATGTTTGCAACCAGAAGTCTAGCAACAATTATACCTTATCTTGCAAAATCTATTTGATGAATTAGTTATTTTGGGTGGAGATTTTAATGTGACCCTTGAGATGATAGATAAGAGAGGGGGGAAAGTGGGTTTCTATAAATTGTAGGTGGACTTTCATAACTTTGTTTCCTCGAATGGGTTGAGAGATATCAAGACTAATAGCAGGGTGTTTTCCTTGACTAATAGGAGATGGGGTCTGGGGCATATTGCAGAAAAACTGGACCTATTTTACTTGAGTGGTAAATGGGAGGCTAAACCCTTAATTTTTGAGGCCTCCATTAATTCATTAGCTGCTTCTGATCATTTTCCAATTGAGTTACTTATTTTTTTGGATAATGCACCAATTAGATGCCCTTTCAAGTTTGAAAAGAAGTGGTTATGAGATGGTAAATTGTGGGAGCTAGTGAAGCAATGGCAGGTTGAGGCCCCAGTGGTGATGGGATCCCATGCCTTTTATTTCTTTAAGAAGCTTCATTTTTTAAAGGAGAAGTTGAAAGAGTGGAACAAAATTAATTTTGACAACATCTTTGTTGACAAAGTAGCCCTTGAAATAGAGTTAAATGTGATACAAGAGAACATTATGAACCAGGGAATGACAGGTGAAACCTTTGCTAGATAAAAATAATTAAAAAGAAAGTATAATGAAATTATGTCTAGGGAGGAGGTGTATTGGAGACAAATGTCTCGAGAGTGTTGGCTAAAAGGAGATTGAAATACTAAGTTTTTTCACAATTTAGTTAAAGTTAGGAGATCTTGGAACAAAATCACCTCATTAAATAGCAAGGATAACATATTGTTAGATAATATGGAAGCCATTAACAAGGAGGTGGTGGAATTATTTAGTGCACTTCTAACACAAAATCAGGATCTCAATGACCAGCAACAAAATAAGATGCTTACAAATATTTTGAAGACCATTACTGATCTTCAAGATTGGGCTCTATGCAGACCAGTCACAATGGAAGAGGTGAGTCTGCTATTTTTTCGATGGCTGGTATTAAAGCCCTATGACCTGATGGATTTCCTACTTTATTTTATCATCATTTCTGGGATGTTGTTGGGAATGAAGTCTGATTAGTTGTGGAAGAGACAAAGAATATGCATGTGTTGCAAAGGAATTAAATTGTACTTTCATTTCTTTGATCCCCAAAGTGGAGAAAGTAGAGTCCTCTAGTGATTTCCACCCTATATTGTTGTGTAACACCTTGTATAAAGTGATAGCCAAGGTTATGATGAATAGAATGAAACCAATTCTGAAGATGATTATCTCTGAAGAACAGAGTGGATTCATCACAGGTAGATCTATTGTGGAGGGCATCATCATAGCACATGAAGCCATTCATACAGTGAGGAAAGATAAAGTGGACCATATGTTGATAAAGTTGGACATCAGGAAAGTGTATGATATGGTGGATCAATCTTTTTTTCTCCAGGTTATGAAGTGTTATGGGTTTGTGTAACAATGGTTGAATTGGATGAAAGCTTGTATAGATGGACCTTGGTTCTCAATACTTGTCAATGACAGTGCTCAAGGTTTTTTCCAGTCCTCAAGAGGTTCATAGTAGGGAGATCCATTTTCTCCTTTTCTTTTTATTATTTAGTTGAGGCCTTGGGGAGAAGTATTCAAAACTACTGATGAAATGGTCAGTGGAAAGGCATTAGCATTGCAGTTGGTTTGGAACCTTCATCACATCAACAATTTGCTGATGATACTATTATTTTTGGTGAGGCTTCTCTCAAGCAGGCACACAACATCAAGAAGGCCCTAGATTCTTTTTGTTATGCCTCTAGATAGTAGATTAACTGGGCTAAGTCTGCCATTTTTTTCTTCAACACCCCCTTGGATAGGTAGAGGGATATTGTTAGGCTCCTAGGTGTAAAGGCGAGAAGATTGCCAGGTAAATTCCTAGGTACTCCCCTCTTTGGGGGTATTAATAGAGTAGAGTTATGGCATTGACTAGTTGACTTTTGTGTTAATAAGTTGGAAAGGTAGAAGAGTAAATGTCTTTCTTTGGCTGATAAACTTATGATTTTGAAATCAGTTTTTTTTGCCATCCCAATTTACTCAATGATGTGTTTGAAAATTCTGGAGAAAGTAGTTAGTGTCATAAATTAGCATATGAGGAAGTTTTTTTGGAATGGAAGAAGTGATCAGGATAAAATCCCACTTGCGGCCTAGGGTAAGCTCTGATAACCTAAAGAAGATGGAGGTGCGGGTTTGAGAAATTGGATCCTTTTGAACAAAGCAATGGGAGTGAAACTTATCTGGTAGATGTATCTCAAGCCTGAACAAAAGTGGGTTCAAATTCTAGTGTATAAATACTTGGACTCTTATGAGAGGGAATGGATTTTAATTATTTGTGACCCCCCCAGAGGCTCAACTATATGGAATTTTTTAATTTCTTGTAGGAAGGTGATTACAGAACATCTTACATGGCAATTGGGGAATGGGGAGAAAGCAGACTTTTGGAAAGATTCATGGGATGGAAGGCCAACACTTTTCTTACAAGATGGAGTCGAGATAATCAAGCAAGTTGCAGAGGCTCATTGGGGGTCTAAAGTTAGAGACTATATGGAGATCTCGAGAAGAAATGGAGTGGATGAATGGAGATGGAAGGATACTAAGACACTTCTCTGACCCCTCCCTAGTTGGCTATTTTTTATGGCATTCTAAATGAGTATAGACCTTTTCTCTCACTCAATGAAGATGTTGTGAGATGGTGTGGTTCAAGGACAAGGATGTACTCAGTAAAAATAGGCTATAAGGTGATCGAGGAGGAAATGGTAGCTGAGGATTGGCCAACTAGACTCTGTTGGAACTCTTCTTGTTTACCAAAGGCTAGTGTCTTTCCTTGGTTGGTCATGAAAGAGAGAATTTTAACTAGTGACAGGCTCATTAAATTGGGTTTAATGGCCCTTTTCAGTGTGTAATGTGAAAAATTGATAGTGAATCTTTAGACCATTTTCTATTGAACTATAAGATGGCTCAAAGTGTCTGGAGATTCTTGTTACAAAATCTCTCCTAGCAAATTTTGTTGCCATTGAAAATTATTGATCTTTTTAATAGTTGGTTCAAAGAGAATAGTGTAGACACTCAAATTGCTCATCGGTCCTATGTCGCTAACCTAATTTTTAACAAGTCTTCTATGTCATATTTGCTCTTCATCATATGTTGACATTGTGTCATTCTTCTAGTTTTGGTTCATTTCAAATCCAACCCTAATCGGTCTTGTTCATTCGCATTTTATCCCAAATCATTATGATTGGCATTTTATCATTTTCAAATCATTTGAATTGGTCTCATCTTCACAATTAGACTTAATGCCCTCTTTGTTGATAATTAATCAGTCATTAATTATCAACCTCTTTATCAATCAATTTCAATCTGTCCTCTGTGACACTCTATCAGCCTTTCATGGCACTTTATCAATCGATCTTATCAATTCTTTATCAAGTCATTGTCAATTCATCTTATCAATCTTATCAGTCTTTTATCAAAATCATTATCAATCTTGGGTCTTTTTCGACCTCTATCCTATTTTGTTGTCAACCTTAGTCAATTGTCATTAATTTTTATCAATTATTAGCCAATCAATCATCACTATTAGGACCTAATTCAACAATCAGGTTGGTATCTTAAATTATTCAAATCATTTCCCATAGGTTGATTAATTAAATAATTATTCAACTCTTTTGTTAACATGCCCCTTTTTGAATAAATAAATTTATATTTATTTATTCACCCTCTTTGTCCATGTCACAATTAATATTTATATATATTAATTGGCTAATTTGAGTTATGATTGGAATTAATAATTTTAAATTGTTAATTCTACCTCATTCATGTTTAAATGGAATATTTGGAGTACAAATAGAAACTTCCATTTTTTTTTATTTAACTCCTTTTTCTCTTCACTTCTAATGGCAATTTCCCCCTTAACTCATTCTTGCACGAAATCTCAACCGTTGGATTGAGCCGATCTTGTTTGTTCAATGTGATTTCAAAAGTCTATAAATTGAGCTCTCATTGTTCACTTTTGACAACCATATTTTCAAGTATCCTTACACTGTTGTTTTCATTTTGAAATCTTTCTTCCATCACACTTGCAACTGTTGGTATTATGGATGACTTCATCATGTGTTGCATTGGTTTTGTCATTGATGTCAACACTTATCTTTCTAGAAATCTACATTGTTGATTTGGCACTCTGGTTATATTGGTTTATTGTTGAACCGGCACATTGTGGTCCCGACATGGATATTGGCTTATGCACAGTCACCGGTATATGTTTCACCAACAACTCAAGAAGTTGATGATGACTTGTTATCATCTGGAGATCATTTGGTTATGTCGAAGACTCAGATTGGATGTTTACATTTGGTGTTTTTCTTATTGGACTAATTGGGTTCACATATTTGCCTTTATCAGCAGATAGGTCTAGGTTATGGACTGGTACAAGATATCATGTTCCAGATCAGCACGACACGTTTTGGAAATAGTTTATTGATTGGATAATGTGTAAATGTATTGAGCTGACATACTGTATTGCATTAAGACTTATTTTGTAATTATAATATCTTTAGTGAGCCGACCTTATGATGAGGTCTTAGGGTTTTATATAAATAATTATAAGATTTTATTTGAAGATTGTTGTGAGTGTGTGTGTGTGTGAGAATATTGAAGATCATTGTGAAGAGAAGATCCTTGTGTGAATCACACAAATATTATCTAAATGTTGAAGGAAAGGTTATGAAGGTGTTTGGCACTCATGGTCAGAGCTTAAACTGGTACTGAATCCAGCATTGCAGATGCTATATTGAAGCAATACATTGTTATTGGATTTAACCATCCAATTGTAGTCAGTGTGACTCCTATTTCGTGATTGAGCAGTGAGCTCTAGGCGGTTGGCCTTTCTACATGTGCAGACCCCATTATTGTATTCACTTACTATCTGCAGTAGTATCATCTAATTGTGGGTAAGGTTTCCCACCATGGTTTTTCCTCTTATAGGGTTTCTACATCAAAATTTGAGTGTCATATGTTGTGGATGTTGTTTTTCTTTCTATTTCATGCATTAAGTTATACCGGTGCTGCTATAACTGTTAATCTATTTTACCGACATTAAGTTTGTTTTACCGGCACTAAGTTTTAAGTTAGATTAATTGGTTTTGAATTTTAATTTATTAACAACTGATTCACCCCCCCCCCTCTCAGTTGTCCTTCTCGGTTCCTAACAATTGGTATCAGAGCCTAGTTCTCTTTTTGCAGAAGCCTAACAACTTGAGATCTTATGATAGCAAATATTTTTAGGAAGGACAATCCTAAACTTGATGGAACTAACTATGGTATATGGAAGATCAAAATGGAAACACATCTAAACTACATTGGAAGAGATAAATGGGATGTTACAAAGAATGGCTATGTTGGTCCTACTTCGAATAACCCTCATCCACCAACATTGGCTAAAGACTTGGAGAATGATTTCAAAGCAAGAGAAGCACTTCTAAGAGCATTATCAGATCAGCAAATCATGGGATTATTAGACAGGTCTACTGCAAAATCTATTTGGGATAAACTAAAAACATTGAATGAAGGAGATACCACTGTCAAGATTGCAAAATTGGAATGTTACGGGGTTAGGTATGAAAATTTAAAAATGGAAGAAGATGAAATAATTTTTGCATTTTTGGAAAGAGTTAATGAAATTATTTTAGGAATACAATATTGTGGAGGGTCTTTAAGTGAAGATGAAATTGTTTCTAAAGTTTTAAGAGCTTCACCACCGGATTACAAAATGAAAGTGACTACTATTAATGAGTTGAGAACAATGCCTAATACATCAGTTTCTAGAGATACTTTGGTTGGAAAAATTTCAGCATTTGAGCTTGAAGAATTTGGTCCTGTTGCTACAGTCAAAACTGATATAGCTTTCAAAGAATCATCATCAGCATAATCATCATCATCTAAAAAATCTGATTGGAAAGCACTTTATGCAAAAAAACTTGAAGATATCAAAAGAGAAAATGAAGAACTTGAAGCACTATTTGCAAGGAAGATGCCTAAAGGTCCAACAGGAAGTAAGTATGAAGGTAAAGCCCCTTTCAAATGTTTTAATTGCAAAAAAGTTGGTCATATGGCATCTAGGTGTTCTGATAGACATGCAAGACTAAGAGAGGAAGCAAAAAGAACATATAAACCTAACCCTGAATATCAAAGATACTAATTTAAGAAAAATAGAGATAAGTCATGTTACTATGCAGATGAAGGTGTTATAGATGACTCTCATGAAGATCCAATAGATAGTGGATGGGCATTTGTTGCAATAAAAGAAGATCAACTAACACCAATTGTCAAATTGGTAGAGCAGACATTAGCAACAAAAATTGAAGAAAAGGATGAATGGATCATTGATAGTGGATGCTTGCATCATATGACTGGTGATAAAAGAAAATTCTTATCATTACAGGAAATTCATGGAGGTCTAATAAGATTTGGAGATGACAAAGCTTGTTTATTCAAAGGAAGAGACACTATATCTTTGGATGGTAAGCACAATACTGACAATGTTTATTATGTTGAAGGTTTAAAACATAATCTTTTGAGTGTTGGTCAATTAGTGGAAAAGGGATTTCAATTACAATTAAAGAATGGAAAATGCAAAATCATGAACAAAACTAGATTGGAGATTGCAATTGGTAATCAGACTAAAGGTAATATCTTTCATTTGAATACCAGTGATAAGACATGTTTGATTCCTCACATTGATGAAAGTTGGTTATGGCATAAAAGACCCTGTCATGTGAATTTTGATAACTTTGTAAAGATCAGTTCAACTAAGGCAGTAAGGGATTTACCTAAGATTGTAAAACCTCATAATCTAGTATGTAAGGAATGTCAAATGGGAAAGCAAGTTAGAACAAAATTAAAGAGCATTTATGAGAAATCCAATAATATTCCTGATTTAATTCATACTGATTTATGTGGTCCAACAAGAACAAGGAGTCTTCAAGGTGATAGATACTTTATGCTAATAATTGATGATTATTATAAAATGTGTTAGGTTACTTTTCTTAGGGAGAAATCGGAAGCTTTTGGAAGATTCAAGATATACAAGGCAATGGTAGAGAATGAAATCAACAAGAAAATTAAATGCTTGAGATCTGATCAAGGAGGAGAATTTACATCTAGGGAATTCAATTCATTCTGTGAAGTGAATGGAATTAAAAGATAACTATCGGCACCCTGGACAACCCAGTAGAATGGAGTTGTGGAAAGGAAGAACATAACTATACTACATGCAGCAAGAACCATGATGATGGAAGCAAATCTACCTCATTTGTACTGGAGAGAAGAAAAGAATACAATGGTTTATACTTTCAATAGAGTTCACATCAAAGGTGAAACCGGTAAGACCCCTTATGAACTATGGTTTGGTCATACTCCTACTCTTAAATACTTCAGAATATTTGGAAGAAAATTCTATATTAGGAGAGATGAGTCTATTGGAAAATTTGATCCTAAAAGTAATGAAGGAATATTTCTTGGTTATTCAACTAGAAGCAAGGCATATAGATGTTATAATAAAAGATTGTAGAAAATCATTGAAAGTACTAATATGAAAATAGATGAACATTTTAGAGGAGATTCAAGATCTATAGGTTCTGAAATGGCAGTATAAATGATTATAAATGAACCGACATAGAATGAAGAACTAGCCACATCAACATCATCAAAGAAATCACTTGTGATTGAAGAACAATAGTCTGTAAGTGGAAATCAAAATAAACCCAGGTATGTAAGATTGAATCATTCAGAAAATCAGATAATTAGATATAAAAATCAAGGTGTTATGACTAGAGGAAGACTGACAAATGAAGAGGTATGTTTAATTTCTCAAGTTGAACCAGCATCAATTGTTCAAGCTAAACATTGGATAAAAGCAATGGAAGATGAATTAGAACAGATTGAAAAGAATAATACTTGGACATTAGTTTCCCGGCCTAAAGACAAAAATGTAATTGGAACTAAATGGGTATTTAGAAATAAACTTAATGAGGATGGTGAAGTAATTAGAAACAAAGAAAGATTAGTTCGTAAAGGTTATTCTCAGAAAGAAGGAATTGATTATAATGAAACTTTTGCACGGGTAGCCAAAATTGAAGCAATAAGACTATTTCTTGCATTTGCAGCTCATAAGAACTATAAAGTTTATTAGATGGATGTAAAATGTGCATTTTTGAATGGAGATCTTGAAGAAAAATTTTACATTGAACAACCTGATGGGTTTTCATTAACAGATGATAAGGATATGGTTTGCAAGTTAAGGAAAGCTTTATATGGATTGAAGCAAGTTCCCAGAGCTTGGTATGCTAGACTGGATAAATATATTTTAAAGCTTGGTTATACTAAAGGTAATGTTGACAAAAATTTGTATTACAAAATCAGAAATAATGACATTTTATTTATTGAAGTATTTGTGGATGATATCATTTTTGGAGGTGAAGATGAGTTATGTAAAGACTTTGCTAACAAGATGCAAGAAGAGTTTGAAATGTCTATGATTGGAGAGATAAAAAAATTCTAGGTTTGCAAATTTCTCAAACAAATAAAGGTATATTCATATGTCAAACAAAATACTCGAAGGAACTTTTGAAGAAATTTGGAATGGAAAACTCCAAACCGGTAAGCACTCCTATGACTACAACAGATAAATTGACATTAAAGGATGATTCAGCTCCTATAAATCTTACAAGGTACAAATCTATGATTGGAGGATTACTGTATTTGACACAAACAAGACCTGATATAATCAATACAGTATGTATTGTATCAAGATTTCAAATCAATCCTAAAGAAAATCATGAAAGTGCAGTAAAAAGTATTTTCCGGCACCTCCAAGGCACAACAAATCTTGGTTTATGGTATCCTAAGGATGAAAATTTTGAGTTATGTGCATATACAAATGCTAATTGGGCATGAGATATAGATGACAGAAAGAGTACCATTGGCAGTGTATTCTTTCTTGGCAGAAGATTAATTTCATGGATCAACAAGAAGCGGACTTGTACATCATTATCTACAGCAGAAGCAGAATATGTTGCAGCAACAACTAATTGCACTCAGGTATTATGGATCAAGCAAATGTTGAAGGATATCAAGGTAAAATGCAAAGCACTGGTAATTATTCACTGTGATAATTCAATAGCAATTGATATATCAAATAATCTGGTATTTCACTCTAAAACAAACCATGTTTCTATTAAGTACAATTTTCTGAAAGAGAATGTTGAAGCAAATGAAGTGAGATTGGTTTATGTGAATACTAAAGAGAAAATTGTAGATGTCTTTACAAAGCCTTTTCCTAAGGAAACATTTGAATATCTCATAGAGCAGCTTGGGGAAATTTCCCCACCGACAGAGACTTCAATGATGAAGATTGGCATCAAACCGGCAGGGACAAACAAAAAATTTGTTAATGGCTTTGATGAAGGAGACCTACTTCTCAAGGGGAGTAGTTAGCTATATGTTATGTTTTGATTCTTGACTACTTTGGCATTTGATGTCAAAGGGGTAGAGATATCTATGGGAAAATATTGTACTTGGGGAGAGATGTATTTTTGGTTTTGGTTGTATTGTTTCTGTTTTTGGCACAAAACTTTGATTGTTCTATTTTGGGAAATTGTTGGTTTTTGGCATTTTGTTTTTGGCACTTAGATATTTTTCCATCTAGTGTTGCCATCAATGCCAAAGGGGGAGATTGTTGGTATTATGGATGACTCTATCATGTGTTGCATTGGTTTTGTCATTGATGTCAACACTTATCTTTCTGGAGGTTTACATTGTTGATTTGGCACTTGGGTGAATTGGTTTATTGTTGAACCGGCACATTGTGGTCTTGGCATGGATATTGGCTTATGCATAGTCATCAGTATATGTTTCACCGACAGCTCATGAAGTTGATGATGACTTGTTATCATCTAGAGATCATTTGATTATGTTGAAGACATGGATTGGATGTTTACATTTGGTGTTTTGCTTATTGGACTAATTGGGTTCACATATGTACCTTTACCAATAGATAGGTCTAGGTTATGGACTAGTACAAGATATCATGTTCCAGATCAGCACGACACGTTGTGGAAATAGTTTATTGATTGGATAATGTGTAAATTTATTGAGTCAACATATTGTATTGCATCAAGACTTATTTTGTAATTGTAATATCTTTAGTGAGACGACCTTATGATGAGGTCTTAGGGTTTTGTATAAATAATTGTAAGATTTTATTTGGAGATCATTGTGAGTGTGTGTGCGCGAATACTGAAGATCATTGTGAAGAGAATATCCTTGTGTGAATCACGCAGATATTATCTAAAGGTTGAAGGTGTTTGGCACGCATGGTCAGAGCTTAAACTGGCACTGAATCTAGCATTGCAGATGCTATATTGAAGAAGTACATTGTTATTAGAATTAACCATCCAATTGTAGTTAGTGTGACTCCTATTTTGTGATTGAGCAGTGAACTCTAGGTGGTTGGCCTTTCTGCATGTGCAGACCCCATTATTGTATTCACTTACTATTTGTAGTAGTATCATCTGATTGTGGGTATGGTTTCCCACCATGGTTTTTCCCCTTACAAGGTTTCCACATCAAAATCTATGTGTCATGTGTTGTGGATGTTGTTTTTCTTTATGTTTCATGCATTAAGTTATACCACTACTGCTATAACTGTTAATCTATTTTACCGACATTAAGTTTGTTTTACCAGCACTAAGTTTTAAGTTGGATTAATTGGTTTTGGGTTGTAATTTAGTGACAACTGATTCATCCCTCCCCTCTCAGTTGTCCTTCCTAGTTCCCAACAACAACCTTGTAGGTGATATTCGTACAAGTCCCATTTGAAGGAGAAATATAATTATGGAGGAGATATCCACATTTGTAATAGTTTGCATTTGGTTTGATTTTCTTGTCTTCATAGCTCTATTGAGTTTAATATGACATTTTTCATTGCAATTTATCTTTTTGGTTAGCTAATGTTTATTGCTTTGATTTTTTTTTAGAATTCCTAGTTACATTTTCTGGTGAAACTGACGTGAATATATTTGTTTTGAATGTGTGTTTTCTTGTAGGTACTTTAGTGTTTGATGTAAAATCTATCTGAATCTTCTCCCATAAGATCTCAGATCATATTTTTGCATCTACATTTGGCACACCTAGTGGGACCGATACATTTGTCCTTTCAAGTTTTGCTTGATAGAGATTTTATATTCTAATTTGTTTTGTCTCCGGGTTTTCTTGAGGTTTTGGCATTTGTTTTGCAGGTTCATTTTAAAATTTTCAAAGCTTTGTCGATTGGATACTAGAGAGCTACATTATTATTTCAGATTTGTTTGCGTTGCATACATTATCTTTACAGTCGTTGTTTGCATTATTTCAGATTTGTCTACATTGTCTACATAGTCTTTGCACTTTTGTTATTTACTTTGTTGGCATTAAATCCATGTTTTCATTATCTGCGAATAACTTCATTATATGCAAGGACGTTCAAATTTCAATAAATTCATTTTGTACTTGCCTACAATCTCAAATTTTCAATAAATTTCATTTTGTGTTGCCTGCAATCTGAAAATCTCAATAAAATCCATTTTATGTCTGCCTGCAATTTGAAATAATCTCAATAAAATCCATGTTGTGTCTGCCTGCAATTTGAAATTTTAATAAATCCATTTTTTGCTTGCCTGCAAGTAATAAAAACCATTTTGTAACTGTTTACAATCTAAAACATTTCAATAAATCCAATTTGTACCTACGTGCAATTTGAAATTTTCAATAAATACATTTCGTGCATGTATTACAACTGCCTCTTATTTTAGACCTACATGGAGTTTTATTTCTGCCTGCATGAAATTAATATAGTCAAGTATTATAAAGCCCATGTAAAGCCTTCTTAAAAGACTACGCGGGCCTTTCTTTTAGAAAGGGCTCTTAGTTTTAGGTTTTTTTAATTAGTTTTAGATTTTTTAATTTTAGTTTTCAGATTAGTTTTTAAATTAATTTAGATTTTTTATTTTTTTTAATTAGTTTAGATTTTTATTTTGTTAATTAGTTTAGATTTTTATTTATTTTTAGTTATTTTAGATTTTTTATTTTGTTAATTAGTTTGGAGTTTATTTTTATTTTGTTAATTAGTTTAGAGATTTTTTTTAGTTTGTTATTTAGTTTAGATTTTTAATTTGTTTATTAGTTTAGATTTTAATTTAGTTTTGTTATTAGATTAGATTTGGATTTCAAGTTAGTAAATTTAGTTTTAGACTGTTAAGTTAGAAATTAATTTTAGATTATTTGTTCGCTAGTCATGTGGTGTGATTGTTTTTGGTGTTCTTGTTTTGATTTTGGACACTAATCTTTTGTTTTTCATCTCGTGTAGGTTCCCTCATGAGATATTCATATATCCTCACTCGTCAAAGACATAATCTTGAAACTATTAATGCATTTGGTGCAGGACATGGACAAAGAACATTATCCAAAAAACAGTGTTTGTGTTTTTTAGATTAGTGCACATTTTGATTTCTAAAGGTTAATGAACAAGTGCTTGCTATGTTTTCATTTAGATTATTTATGTATGTTAACCTTTAGAGGGCCTGCCTCCTGAGTATCCTATAACACCGAGTGAGAGGGAACAACCCATGTGGTAACAGGCTAAAGCCAAGCCCTTCCAAACCACTATAAACAAATGTGTTTGTGATGAAATTTGCAAGTGATGGTTGTTACATGTTGTCATAATGGCATTATGTCTCCCTTAGTGTCTGTGTGGCACATGAAAATCTATAGAGCATAACCTTTGCAAGCTGGGAAGCCTCCTTTAATAGAGTGGAAAACATTGTTGATTATGACCACTCAAATGGATGCCTTGACTACAACCCTTTTTGTTTAGAGGCCAAAAACCTTCTATTTGTTGACTCAGGCATTGTGATACGTGCATGCCAAAGATACCCCTCATGTGCCTCTCAATTTGACATAGTAAATTTCTTGGGACGTGATGACCCAGAAATTCGAAGCTTGGTATGCCCATAGAAGTGAGTGTCATGGAGGGGAGCTAGTGCTACCAAGCTTCTAACTATCTAGTTGAATGTGGTATTATATTGTAAGGGGATTCAACAAATATTTTCCTTTCCAACCTTAGGATTCGCTATTGAATGTGCATGATTTTCTTTTGTCAAAGTCAAACAAACCTTTTTTCTTCTGTGTTTGTCAAAAAGTAAACTACAAACAAAGGACATAATCAACATCTCAAACATTGGTAATCAAAACAATTTTCACAATCAACCTTGGATTTTCAAAAGCAAACAAAGTCCAAACAAAGAGTCAAATTTTGTCCAAGTATTCATCCAACATTTATGAACATGGCTTGTCAAAACATTAGATATCCTTGTTTCAAAATTCATGTCACTTAGGTTTTGCATAGTACAAACTTAGGTCTTAGGACACATAGTTATTACCCTTCATTTTAGTCCATTTTATTGTAAGTATCCTCATTTTGCACTTAGGTTTAAAATCATTTTCCCTAAGTCTTCATTGCATTATGATACCAAAGTTAGGTTTTCACTTAGGTGACATCTTGCATTATCATTGTCATCCCAAAATTAGGTTTTCACATAGGTCATATCATTTACATCTGACAGATCATTTCCTTATATATGTCTTATTTGCATTAGGCTATCTCATCGCATAGTCTAAAACCTAGGTCTTGTCAGGTTGACATTGTCATATATTTTCATTCATAACCTTAGTTCACATCATTAGCTCATATCATATCATTTCCCCAAGACAGATCATACCATATCATTAGGTCATATCATAACCCTAGTTCATATCATAGCATAATAGATTTGAGTCATATCATACCTTAGGTCATCTCATATCTCTAGGTCATAGCACATCTTGAGGTCATTTTCATATCTTGGGTTATACCCTAGGTCCTTGTAACTAATGATTGTCCTTTTTGTATTTAATCTCAAAATTATGTTTGCCAAAATTCAAAAATCAATACTTTAGATTAAACCCTAAGTCATTGTTAGGGAGTCTTGACCTTGTCCAACATTTGTCCTCTTATCAATATCATTTTGTAAAACCTAGCTTAGTATCCAAGCATATAGGTGAGACATTGTCAATTTGTCCTATCATCATTTGGTCCTTTGTCCTTTTAAGGTCTAGACTTAATTTCAATTTTCCAAATATCATGTCTTTAGGGTTGCATTTCAAAGGTTTGTCCAAACCTCCAAAACAACAAAAACATAGGTTGCATTACCATTGCTTAATATTACATATCATTTCCGAAAATTCCTAAAATAACAAAAACATAGGTTTCACTTTTACTATAGGTTCCATTATCATTTGCTAAAGTTGCATTTAGTTGCATCTAATTGTCATTCCAAAAATTTAAAAAAAAATAAAAAATCATAAGTTGCATTGTCAATCATCTAGGTTGTCTTAGTTACATACATTGCATAGTAACATGCCTTTTGAAACAGGGTCTAAGTCCAAGAAATCACACGAATCAACGTATCAAGCCATGTCCTTTCCAATGGATAATACACAAAAAGTGAAAATGCAACAATATCAGACTTAGTCACTCGATTCAAATGTGGGTTCGTCAAGAAATGCACCACCATAATATGAGACAGTACAATTGGGACCACCTCTATATTATGAACCCATATTTGTGCCAATGAAACTAGGATGTGGAAGTGTTCCACCAACACCATCAAGGAGTGCACCATTTGATTTCAATCAATTAAACCAACAATATGACATGCAACCTCCAATGTCATATGAAGATCAAAACCTTATACAAGGATTTGGGTCAAACCAAGACCTTCAACAAGAAATGGATCCAAATAACCCATCAGATTCCTCATCAAATTCTAATGATTTAGATGATGTCGAAATGTTTGTTAGAAATCAAAAAATGGAAAAAGAAAGTCAACAAGTTCTTGAACAAATTTTATAGATTATTTCCTAACAAGTATAGAAGTATGATCGACATTGCTACAACCTTGAATGATCAAACCAATCTACAAATGCAACATAAGGTGGATAATATTTTGAGCTTTGAACCTCATCTAGATGAAATGAATGCACAACAGGAAGTACCAATCACTCTACTTGAGAAGAGTGTCTCTAAATCCTTGGGTGTGATTGTTCCACTCAAATCAATGTCTGAGGCAGTTTTTAATCTATTATACGACACTACATGATTTCCACAAGATCAAATGGTGATGGTGAAATCATTAACAAACACAACATATCCAAAAGACGTCACATGTTCTTCAAAGTGGATCACAATCACAAATGCAAGAGAATTTTACTACATGAATGCCAAACATTACTGATGTTCCAACCAATTCAATAGCCCAACAAAAGACTTATGTGCAATCAAGTTCAGTACATGCAACAAATATGCATTGACAAATGACACAAAATTTGTCAACATGACCTTCAATTATGGAAACAAAAAGAACATATAGTGGCACACAACCGCAAAACAGATTGCAACAATTGAAAAATGCACAAGTACCATAGAAAGTCCAAAAACATAATGCACAACAACAATATTATACTCAAGTGCCTTTTGTGCCACTACAAGTAAATACAAACTTGCAACAACAACAATCATTTGGACAAACTTCACATCATGTAAATGCAAGTGTCATTCCTCATGTAAAAGTGAAACAACCTAAAGCACATAAGCAAAGCTTTTTGAAATTAATGGGGTTTGCATTAGGACAACAACAAATGGCACAAAATAAACAAATATTGATCCAAAGTCAACAACATTAGTATCAACAATATTATGTGCCTCAATATGTGCAACCAAGGAAAACAAGCTATTATATGCCCCAACAACATGCAAATGTGCATTACCAACCACAAATACAATTTCAACAACCCAAAGTGCAAAATCAATCACAGATGAAGATGACAATTCCATCTCAATTGGCACAACAAAATACTCAGTACCAAAGCATTGTAGTGCCTCAACAATATCAGCAATACCAAAATGAATATATGCCAGAGACACCAAAGACAATGATTTGTGAATGTTAAAAACCATTTGGAAGTACTATATATCAAAAACAAGGACATCCAGGGATGAATGATGAACCTCAAAAGCCTTCTGTAGTGTCAAAAATTGCATAACCCTTTGTAATTTGACCTACATCTTTGGTAACCACTTTGGTGTCCATTCCCCTACCACTTGAGTAGGCTCACTTCAGCCCATGCATTAGCCTTTTCCCTCTTAGGATGCTCAATACACCCTTTTCAACAACTTCCTTGTGGCATCAATCTTGTTAGCCACATGTCTCCCTTGTCTCCTACTGTTTTCAAGAGTGATTCATTTAAACACTAGCGCGTTGCACGGACATCCATGCATTGCGCATTCATCCTGTGAAATCTCAATGTTCAAATGTCAGTTTTGAGCGTGCCTTTCCACTTGTCACCTCTACATGTTAGTGCAAATGGCCCCAAATCTTTCAAATGGATTGCCAACCTTCTTCTCCCTCCTCTTCTCTCTTTTAAATCTATCCTCTCTCTTCATTCAAGCTCTCTAGATTCTAGACACAATCTCTCATTATTTGGGCTCTCATAGTTCTCTCTCTCTCTCTCTCTCTCTCTCTCTCTCTCTCTCTCTCTCTCTCTCTCTTCTACAACAGTCTCTAGTTTTCTACATCACTCTCAATCTCTTACAATAATCTTTTGCAACTCTTCTGGCTTTCTCAAGCCTCTTTGGTAATATCTATCTATTTATCCTATCTTTGAGCATCTTGGGATTTATCACATCCCTCTTCTATCATTTATCATTTATCTTTTATTCTATCAATCTATTTGGTTGTTTGTAGAGGTGGAAACACCAAAATAGGGATTTGACTAAGGCAAGTCCCCAAGAAGACCCAAACATTTTTCCTTTCTAGCTTGTGTGCAAGTTGCATTAAAGAAGGTTCATTTGGCTGGAGGCTTCATATCGAGGACCGGTTGTGAGATTATCTTCTTCTTTTCCTTTGTGTCTTTTATTCCATTTATATAATCATTTTATTTCTTTTATATACATTTTTCACATGTTAATTGATCTAAAACACATATCTATTGCATTGTACCCTTATGTGTAAACTCTGCATTATGTCCATACAGGATGCTAGCGCATTGCATTGTTGTCCATAATCTATGCACACCCTTGTGTAGAGAGCTTTCAGAGGACGTATAGAGACATACTACATCTTGAGTGGAGAGGTCGGTTAGTGAATCTTTGAGAGGTTGTTATCCGCCTATCGAAGAGATTCATTTTTCCCCCTCTACACCTTCACAATCAGATGTGTTGGTGCAATAAATTGAAAAGATGCAATGACAAATAGAGGCATTACAAACCAAAAGTATAAAAAATTTATACACAGAGCAAGACTTATGTCCTAATCCATTTGATATAAGTTTTACATGCCTCCCTTTCCTAAGAACTTTGAATTAGCAAATTTTGAGAAATACAAGGGAAAGGGTAATCTAAAAGATCATATCTGAGCTTTAACACAACGTGCACTGAGGTGACTGATGATGAGACATTTGATGCATCTTTTCCCACACAATCTCATGGGAAAAGCTATGGATTGGTATGCACATTTGCCTGGGAATATAAAATCTTGGAATGAATTGATCGATAAATTCATTTGTCATTTCACATTCAACATCAACAATGAGATAACCATGTCAAATTTATGCAACACAAAGAAAAATCTAGGAGAACCATTAATGAATTTCTTACAAAGATGGTGTGGCCTAGTTAGTCGATGTTCCCTTGACATTTCTAAGGAACAACAAGTCAATTTGTTTATCCAAAACTTGATACCAAAAATGATGTTTGAGCTTAAATTGAAAGGTCCTATTACTATTGCGAAGCTCATCAAAAAAGGATGGACATTGAGGATGTTCTTATTGATAAGGGGGTTATTAAAGTGAACAAAGACAACAACAATCTGACCAATTCAGGTGATATGAATAAGTTTTGGTCCAAAAACAAGAATATCACTAATGATGGTGTAGTTGATGCAAGAAACATAAGCACTAGTCAACCTAATTTTTTTATAAGAGGACCAACTGCTTTGAATGCTTTGAGTTTCCAACAGATTCAACAAACATAGAATCAAACAAGTAATGTTATCAACAACCACAAAATCAACAGCAACAAGGTCAGCAACAAGGTCAATAATGTAGACCTTTCAAATCAAGAGACAGGTCTCCTCATCAATTTACACCATTGGGAGAGCCTATTGAATTGATTATGAAACAACTGATTCAGGCTAATTTCACTAAGTTTCCAAATATCAAAGATGAGCCACCCATAAAACCACATTGGTGGAATGATAATACATATTGTGAATATCATCAGTCTAAGGGACATAAAATTGTTTCATATTTTCAACTGAAATGCCTTATTCAAGATTTGCTTGATCAGGGTGTGATTGAGGTAGATTCATCCATTGGAACTTCTAACACTGGTCATACAATTTTCAAGACTCCCTTACATGATCATGATAAGGGTAAAGCCTCCTCTTCAAATTCAAATAAAAAAAGCAATCTGAATTATACTAGTGCAAGTCACAACAATGTCATTAATTTCTTTCATGCATCAGATGAGTGTGTGTCAACCATAAGAATAAAAGAACAAGATTCCTCATGTGCAATGACCAGCCATTGATCCAAAATAGTTTTAAAAGGAGAACCTTCCAATCATCCTAAACCAACCCCAATGAGCCTATTGGAACCCTAAAATTTGCAATTTTTAGAATTCCAAATTCCAAGACAAGGAGCAAGAAAAATTCTAAATATATATATACTGAATAGGTACAAGTAATATATTTTATATTTGTTACACAATATGAAACCATAACATAAACACAATAATGGGCATGAAAAATGGAGTGTGAAGCACCAAAGGGGGTATTTACATCATTTAAAGACCATTTGTCCATTATATACCCATAAAATAGCCTTAAAATACCTCTAATATGCCTAAACAACTTGTAAAGTGACAATTTAATTACATAAACTAAGGCAATTTAGGGATTTGGAATTATTTTTATTTAAAAGGTGGGTGTCTTTTCACCCAAAGGGGTATGAAAACCATTCAAACACATATATATGTGTGATGTAAAATGTAAAGAGAGAAAAAAAAAAAAAAGAATAGAGATAGAAGAGGTGGAGGCAATTTTGTACTTTTAAACTTTTTATCAAAAATAACCAGTTGCATTTTCTTTCTCATATGTGTTGAGAGTTAACATATTTTTAGAAGGCAGTTGCTTATGATATTATCTAAAAGTGGATAAGGTTATTCATGTTCTTCCAGTAAAATTTTGTGTTTTATATTGTAGATTTGGATCAAAAAGATTTACTTGCGAATTGTAATTGTTCCTTGTATTTCTTCCTTTGATGGTCTCTTAAAAGTTAGGGTTAAATTCATTCAAGCAGTTTACAATATAGACATTGAAGTAGAGCTCATAAGAAACAGTAACTGACAGACTCATCGAGAGGTGGTGGGATTAAACTGTCTCATAAGTTTACACAATAAGTCCTAAAGAAATATAAGACTCTGTATCCCAAATAGGAGGAAAGGCACTAATCATTTGTAAACAAACCCTTTAACCATACCAGTTACCCTTTACCTTTAAGTATTAGGATTAGTAGAGTAGGTATAGTAGGTAATTTAGCCAAAGTGTAACATATATTCTTTTGTAAGATACATAGATCAATACACACATCTGAAATCAGTCTGTTTAAGAAACTTATGCCATTTTGAGACTAGGAGATATCAGATTAAGACACTAAATCTTCTATAAAAAGCATTAGTTGAAGGAACAACTAGTGAGTAGGTATACCCGCCTAGGTCCTGCAGAGCCTAAAGTGAGAGAGTTAGTAACCAAATAGGTTCACTCTATAAGTTGGCCAAGTCAATTGGAGGGTTTGATCATAGGAGTTGGCATTTCCTTAGAACCTATCCAATCTGTTGATTTGAGACCCAACAGATTGGTGACTCTGCTGGGGAAGAATTTTTAAGACTCTGCTGTGGGAGAGAACTCAGAAGAAAGAAATAACTTATGTCCTCTATGAAAGAGGTGGTGACTTTATAAAAAGGAAAATTAAATGAAAAAGATCAGTAGCATTCAATATGTTTCAATATCCATATTTTTATGGAGAAGCATCTTCAGAAAAATATGCACAGTGGCAACCACAACCAAAAAGAGGCAAGAATATTCCAAGAAGTTTTAAGCCATTGGATTTTAGTAATATCCCTGAGTATCCATATGCATTTCCTTGTGAGTTGAAGATTTGTATGCTGAGGTTCCATGGAGATGAAAGGGAATCACCAATTGGGCATCTAAAATCATTTTATTGGTTTATTGAGACCTTCAAAATCTACTCAAAAGAAATGATCATGAAATGGTTTGTGCTAACATTGGAGGATGTTGCAGAGTAGTCATTCAACTTGTTACCCCCACAAAGTATCTCATCATGGGAAGAACTTGAGTGGTGGTTCATGGAAGAATTCTATGGTGTAATCGAGGACAACACTTCAGTCGCTAGCCCTTCAATTGGTTCTCCATACCAAAATCAGATTCAAATGGATTATGATTGTGGCAATGCAATCTACAACATAAGAAGAAAGGAAGGTGAATCTATAGAAAAACTGATTGGTAGAATAATGGTGACTTATTTCCAAATGCTTGATAATATACAACTTAAATCAGCTATAGTGGAGGAATTGATCGTGAGAGAATGTGGGTCTGACAACTTGGAGTCAACATGTTCAATTCTTGAAGAATTGAATAAAAAACTACATGATTTGCGTGAGATGAGTAACATCAACATAAGAGATGCAAATGAAGATGAATATATATAAGAATCAGTTATCCCTTTGGAAGTCCCATCTGATGAAGAAGCAATTGATGATGTTTGTGAGTACAAGTCAGAACCTGAAGAAATTGTTGCTAACATTGATGAAGAATATTGTACCAGTCATGAGGAGAGCGAATCCATACCTGAGTACCTTGATGATACAATTGATAAAGAGGAGGTATACGAATTTGAAAATGGCTTTCAAATATTTTCAAACCCCTTATGTGATGAAGTGATAGAGGAAAATCATATTCCCTACTGCCATAGTATGTGTGAAAAGGATTTTCATGTATTCTCAAATCCTTTATATGATGAAGAAGAAAAAATTTCAGACAGTATGGACAATACAAACATGTGTGAAGACAACATGGGTAGTAATATGACTAAGTCACATGATAAAAGGACCACAAAAATAAGAGAGTTACAAAAGGAAGGTACATCACATAGAGATAAAATAAAAGGTGAAAAGAAGTACCAGTTAGATAATATGCAACATTCCAATAAAATAGAGATGAAGAATATGCGGATGCCACAAGAAGAAAACTTTTGTAAAAGTATAAATATCATTTCCTATGGAATAGGGGATAATGGTAATCTAGGTGAAATAAAGAATCCTTATAAAATAAGGATGGATAATGCATCTTATGATAGGAATTGCCAATTAGGTGATATCACTAATTTCAAAGTTTTTATACTACTTCATGATGAGAATCAGATGTTTGATAGAGGAAAGAATTGGTGTTTAGTTTTTGGGCTTGAGGCCACCAAAACAGGTCAATGAATTAGGCACATGGTCTACTCTACCAGAGATCTAAATTCTTGCTATGCCCACAAGGTGCATCCATCCCCAGACAGAGCCACTGTTGGAACCCTAAAATTTACAGTTTTTAGAATTCCAAATTCCAAGACAAGGAGCAAGAAAAATTATATATATATATATATATATATATATTGAATAGGTACAAGAAATATATTTTATATTTGTTGTACAATATGAAACCATAAAATAAACACAATAATGGGCATAAAAAATGGAGTGTGAAGCACCAAAGGGGGTATTTACATCATTTAAAGACCATTTATCCATTATATACCCATAAAATAGCCTTAAAATACCTCTAATATGCCTAAACAACTTGTAAAGTGACAATTAATTACATAAACTAAGGCAATTTCGGGATTTGGAATTATTTTTATTTAAAAGGGGGGTGTCTTTTCACCCAAAGGGGTATGAAAACCATTCAAACACATATATATGTGTGATGTAAAATGTAAAGAGAGAAGAAAAAAAAAAGAATAGAGATAGAAGAGGTGGAGGCAATTTTGTACTTTTAAACTTTTTATCAAAAATAACCAGTTGCATTTTCTTTCTCATATGTGTTGAGAGTTAACATAGTTTTAGAAGGCAGTTGCTTATGATATTATCTAAAAGTGGATAAGGTTATTCGTGTTCTTTCAGTAAAATTTTGTGTTTTATATTGTAGATTTGGATCAAAAAGATTTACTTGCGAATTGTAATTGTTCCTTGTATTTCTTCCTTTGATGGTCTCTTAAAAGTTAGGGTTAAATTCATTCAAGCAGTTTACAATATAGACATTGAAGTAGAGCTCATAAGAAATAGTAACTAACAGACTCATCGAGAGGTGGTGGGATTAAAAACTATCTCACAAGTTTACACAATAAGTCCTGAAGAAATATAAGACTCTGTAGCCCAAATAGGAGGAAAGGCACTGATCATTTGTAAACAAACCCTTTAACCATACCAGTTACCCTTTACCTTTAAGCATTAGGATTAGTAGAGTAGGTATAGTAGGTAATTTAGCCAAAGTGTAACATATATACTTTTGTAAGATACATAGATCAATACACACATCTGAAATCAGTCTATTTAAGAAACTTATGCCATTCTGAGACTAGGAGATATCATATTAAGACACTAAATCTGCTATAAAAAGCATTAGTTGAAGGAACAACTAGTGAGTAGGTATACCCGCCTAGGTCCTACAGAGCCTAAAGTGAGAGAGTTAGTAACCAAATAGGTTCACTCTATAAGTTGGCCAAGTCAATTGGAGGGTTTGATCATAGGAGTTGGCATTTCCTTAGAACCTATCCAATCTGTTGATTTGAGACCCAACAGAGCCAATACAATCTCCTTGACCATTTGGGAAAAACACCTACACAAATTTTGATCCTTGAGTTGTTAAAAATGTCTCACATACATCGCATTGTCCTAGATAAAGCCGTGATCGAGGTAATGGTACCTACTGATAGGTATGTTGACAAATTTCAAGCTAGGATAGGATACCCTATGATTGGCCAACATGTTTCCCTTTTATAAAAATATATACCTTGTGATAAAACCCATCATAACAATCCCCTCCATCTCAAAGTGTTCATCCATAATTGCAAAATCAAACAAGTTTGATAGATAGTGGAGCAGGCCTAAATATATGCACTATGAGAGTCATAATTGACCTTGGTTACTCTAAAATTGACATAGATCCTTCAAGGAAGAGAACAATAAAATCCTATGATGATGTTGAACACCCATCTAAAGGAGTGATTGTATTGCCTATCAGAGTAGGTCCAGCAACAAAGAACAGTTTGCTACAAGTGCTAGATTTGGATCTCCTCTACAATATGATTCTAGGTCATCCATGGATTCATGAAATGAAATTGGTTCCTTCAACCTATCATTAGCATCTGAAATATTCATACAATAGAACTAAGATAACAGTTCCTAGAGATTCTAATCCACTTTAAATTTGTGCCTACCCAAAGGATACTTTGTAATAGCAAGTGCCAGTAAATAGAGAGGCACCCTCACCTAATTATGTTGATCCCAATACATTTCTAGGATCTGTCAAGAGTAAGATAAAAATACAAGATCAAGGCTATGGAGAGTATTCAATGTCCCAAACATTTCTTATTGGCAAGCTTCCTATGTCACCAAAATCACATGTAAAGCCACATTTGTTGCATAAGGAATCTAAAACAATCATCCAATATCAACCCCCCACCACATTTACAAAGTTGGGTGAACTGAACAAAGAAAATTTGCATGATGGTGTAACAGATTGGCTCTATAAAGATGAAGTGGATACATTAGACACTCTACCTATCAAATTGCCAATAGAACAATATGGTAAAGGATTTACCACAATGTAGAAGAATGGATATGATGGATGCAATGGTTTGGGACCAGAAAAAAAAGGAAGATTAGAGCCTATCATCCTTGAGATGCGACATAAAACTTTGGGTTTAGGTTTTGTACCATTACGAATTGGGACCTTATCTACCAAAGTGACTACGTGTGAAAAAGGGCATGATTATGATGATGAAATGACAACTAAGGACACTCATCTTGAAACTGGCTCTAATGAATGGGAGGGATTCTTATTCCTCTAGCTCCTATGCCCTTGATAATGTCTTCATTGATGCTGATGATTTTCCTAACAAACATGAAATTCCTCCTCCCCCCAAAACATGCCCTAAAGCTTGGATACAATCATTTTTTAATCTTAGCATTGAATCTGACACAAGTAGCTTAGATAGTGATATCACTGACATTCATGTCTTTACTATCTTGATCCAAACCTTTACTGAAACTAATGATGGAATGCCCCTTGTATACCCACTTATCCAATGTGACCAACAAGGACCACTTCAGTTATATTTCTTTGAAAATGATGAGGCAATAGCAAAATTCCTTGAGCTTAGAGAAGACATACCACAAGATGTTCACAAGGCCAGATTTGCTATTGATTTAGATTCCACAACATATTTTGGGGAGTCAACTCCATCTTCCAGCCACAAAATTGTAAAAGAAAATAAAAAAGAAAAAAATCAAAAGAATAGGTCTCTGGGTGAAAACTGCAAGGTGCCCTCTAACCACAAAAAAGTAAAAACAAAGGGAATACCTATAGGTGAAAACCTCTCTAAGGCTCCCAAAGGTGGAAGATTGGACATATCCCCATCAAGTAAGGACAAATCAACATTGGTTGTGGAAACAACTGAAGAGATAAATTTGGGTACACTTGACAGCCCAAAGGTAATTTATTTTGTTGCTTTGTTGTCAAAACAAGAAAAACTAGATTTTATCAACTTTTTCCTTGAGAAGAAGATCAATTTTGCATGGTCTTACGCAAACATGCCCGACCTCAATCCAGAACTAGTCCTTCATCAACTACCACTGAAACCAAGTGCCAAGCTCGTCAAACAAAAACTGAGAAAAATGCATCTGCAAGTGGCCCTACTAGTCAAATTAGAACTCAAGAAATTTCTAGATGTGGGCTTTATAAGACCAATTGACTACACAAAGTGGATTTCAAACTTAGTGCCGGTCAACAAAGCAACTAGGGGCATAAGAATCTACACTAATTTTAGGGATTTAAATAAAGCATGCCCTAAAGATGATTTTCCTCTACCAAATATTGACATTATAGTAGACATGATAGCTGGATATGAGATATTGTCATTGATGGATGGCTTTCTGGGTATAATCAAATCTGAATAGCTCACAAATACCAGCACAAGACTGCCTTTACATGTGCCTGGGGAACCTACTATTGGAATGTGATTCCATTTGGCCTAAAAAATGTAGGAGAAACATATCAGAGAGCCATGACAATAATTTTTAATAACTACATGCACACTTTGGTGGAAGATTATGTTGATGACCTCCTATGCAAATCAATAACAAGAGATAGTCATCTAGCTATTTTAGGCCCAATATTTGACCGGATGGAGGAGTACAAGCTCAAACCAAATCCAAAAAAATGTGTGTTTGGTTTTACATCTGGCAAATTATTAGGCTTCATTATTTCTTGAAGAGGTATTAAAGTCTACCCTACAAAGGTCAAAGCAATCCTAGATATGCATCCTCCTACAAATATTTGTCAACTAAGAAGTCTTCAGGGAAAGTTATAATCAATCTAGCAGTTCATAGGTCAATTGGAAGACAAGTGTCACCCCTTCCAACATCTACTCCACAAAGGGGTAGTTTTTAAATGGACCGATCAGTGTCAACAAGTATTCCAAGCTTTAAAAGACTATCTTCTATCACCACCTATCTTAATGCCTCCCATAGATGGAAAGCCCTTCATTTTGTATATCTCTGCAATAGATACAACATTAGGAGCTCTTTTGGCCCAACAAGATGAGTAGGGCAAAGAGTGATCTATTTATTATATTAGTCATACATTAGTGGGATATGAGTTGAACTATTCTACCATTGAGAGGGCATGCTTGGCAGTTGTATTTGTACTTCAAAAGCTCCAACATTATATGCTAAATCATAAGAACTTGTTGGGAGCCAAGATTGATCCATTGAAATATTTTCTTAGAAAAGCATCTCTCACAAGTCGCCTAGAAAAATGGGTCATGATTTTAAGCGAGTTTGATATTGAATACACTAAAAGAAAATTAATAAAAGGACAAGTCATAGCTGTTCAACTCATAGATGATCATCCAATGTTAACTGATTTTCCAGATGAATCAGTCTTTGTTGTCACATCTTCTAATGAATGGCAATTATATTTTGATGGATCCCACACTAGATTTGGCTCAGGGGTAGGTATCATATTTGTAACCCCTCAAGGTGATGCTATTCCAAAATCCTATAGGATAACTTTTGACTGAACCAATAATATTGCAGAATATGAGGCTTTGGTTACTGGACTCATAATAGAAATTCAGTGGCATATTACACATTTGTAGGTCTATGGAGATTCTCAGTTAGTCACCTGCCAAGTAAATGATGACTATGAAACAAAAGATGAGAAGCTTCTCCCTTATAATAACATGGTAGAATATTTCAAGACAAAGTTTATTGTTATCCAATTTAATCAACTCCCTCGCCTTTAAAAAAAAATCAGTAGATGCTATGGTGACCATTTCCTCTATGTTGGATATGCCTCTGAATATGGACAGATGTGAATTTCTGGTAGAGTAGTTGTTGGTCCCATCTTTTGAAATTCCAACATTAGATCTGGTGTGTGTCCTCGTTGATCCTAACTCCCCATGCTACAAAAAAATCTATGAATACCAAAAATCCAAAACCATACCTCCAAATCTTTCTACCAAATAGTGTCGAGCCTTTGTTAGACAAGCTGCCAAATATGTCATTATCAGAGATACTCTCTTCATCAATCCTTTGACCAAACCCTCCTCAGGTGTCTGGATTCTGACAAAGCATAAACAACTTTACACAAAGTTCATGATGGTATATGTGGGGGCCATTTCAATGGTCTTATCCTGGCTAAAAATTTGGTCCGAGTTGGATATTATTGGCCGACAATGGAAAAAGAGGCCCATGACTTTGCTAAGAAGTGTTACAAATGCTAGGTGCATGGATATTACATTCACACACCAACACAAGAACTTCAGCCTATCATATCTCCATGACCCTTTTCTCAATGGGGGCGTGATCTCATTGGAAAGATCCACCCAACATCAACAAACAGACATAAGTTTATCATAATGACCACATAATACTTTACAAAATGGATTGAGGCTATACCCATGACCTATATCATGGGCACATAGATTTTCAAGTTCATCTTGAACTATATCATATGTCGATATGGAGTCCCTCTTTCTATAGTCACTAACAATGGTCTTCCATTTAAAAATAAAGATGTCCACGAACTCTGTGAGAAGTTTCACATTCAACATCGCTTCTCAACCCCATATTATCCACAGAGTAATGGCCAAGCCGAGTCATCCAATAAAACCATTATCAAGATACTCAAAAAGGTTGTTAATGATGTTAGTCGAGATTGACATGTGCAATTAAATCCATCTTTATGGGCCTATCACTCTTCTATTTGCACCCCTACTTGCGCAACACCTTACTCTTTGGTGTATGGTGTGGAAGCTATCTTACCTTTGGAGGTTGAGATTGCATCCCTATGAGTTTCCTTACATCACCTGATAGATGATGAAGCATACAGAGTTTCTTTGTTGCATCAACTTGAAATTATAGATGAAAGGCATCAGAAAACTTTGACACATTTGCAAACATATCAAAATCGTCTTTGTCATACCTATAACAAGAAAGTCAAAGGGTGACGCTTTGAAGTGGGAGACTTGGTCCTGAAAGCCAACCCCACAAATTCACAATCTACTAAGATTATCAAGGGAAAATTTGAACCTAATTGGGTTGGCCCTTCCATCGTAACTACAACATATGGGTCAGGTGCATATCAACTTGCAACCCTAGAGGTTGAACCACTATCAGATCCTATGACAACATGCACCTTTAGAAGTATTATACATAGGTTTCTTTTACCAGTTCTTCAATATGATCTTGAAAAAATGACAAAAAAATTGAAAAAGTCAAAATACAAAATACAAAAAAAAAAAAAAATAGTAAAGAAAAATCATTCACCCTCTAGTGAAAACCCGAAAAATAGGCACTTTAGGAAAGTACCGTAGTGAAAACCTAGCAAATAGGTGCCATGTGTAGCAAGGTCGTCGCTCTGTCATCTATTATGATTCCCTCTATACATAGCACAAAGTTTTATCACACCTATCCATTTTGATTTGACCCAATGTCCTTCTCCAAGCTCACGACTGGTCAGTATCAGTGTCTTTCTCGATCAATTGCCAATCCTTGTACATATGTTTTCTATCCTAGTCACTATACACATTTTGGACCTTGATTGGGGGCAAATCCCTTGTCATGATCAATTGATGGAGTTATCATCATGAACAAATCGGAGGCTACAACATGTACATAACTTTTAAAGTCCTGAAAAAACCCCTAAAACTCAAATAATAGTCCTGAAAAAAATCCCTAAAAATCACATACAGTCTTGAAAAAAATCCCTAAAAATCAGATAAAGTCCTAAAAAAATCCCTAAAAATCAAATAAAGTCCTAAAAATATATATATAAAATAAAATAAATTTTTTTTTTAAATTGCAAAAATTTCTTGAAATAATCACAAAAACATTCAAAAAAATGTCCTGAAATAACACAAAAAAATTGTAAAATTAATTGAAAAAAAACAACAAAAAAATAAAATAAAAATCTTGAAAAACATGAAAAATCCAAAAACAAACGCTTTTGTTCCATTTCACCAATAAACTATCCCTTTTGTACATAGATAGACATCTACGTAGACATCAAATAGACGACGCATTAAACATTGCGCTTAGAAAATCACGCATTAACAGATGAGCTGTTCCACCAACTAAGAATTCAAACTGGTCAACTTGTCTTATCAATCAACCAACATTAATATTATTGATCCTTTGTCAACATTATCATGGGTCTTATGCAGGGTGTGGTATACTCAAAACCAAACTGTGTCTTGTCTTAGACAGGGTACTGCATCTCCTGAAACCAAACAACATGATTGTCCTTTAAATACAACATTCTCACTTTTGGCAATGAAGATCAGGATGTTTGTTTGACTTGTTTGAACTTGTGAATCTTATCTTTCTTTGATTTATCTTTGATTGTGTTCCTATGCTACTCGATGATGTCACATAGTGATTTAGAGTGGTTGGGATTGCTCATGATCATTTTTGTTTTGTTTTCTGTTTGTGGAGTGTTTCATAAATTTATGGGGCATGTATGTATTGGGTGTTTGTGATAAGTACATTCACTTTGTGAACGCCGCACATACCTCGACCCTTGACACATGTATTGTCTTAGGTTGTTTTTTAACTCATTCCTTATATGTAATGTGTTTGTTTTACACAAAGGGGTTGTATTATCACCCTGGCATTCATTGCCATGGCGCATCGCATCCGTTTTGTCATACCAAATAAAGGTTCTCACCTACTATTTGCATTTGTGAAAGCAATATTTCATCACACTAATCATTCTTCACTTCTCACTTGTGTTTTCTTCCACCTAACATTTCTTCTATCCCATCAATCCTTCTATCTATTCTTCAAATCAATAATTATCATGCTCTCTATTCTATCTGATCAATCAAGAATTTCTTCATTTGGTACCAATAAACCATTTTTCTAGAATCCATTAACATTCTTCCCTTCTTATTAACATTTTTCTCTTTCATCATATTTTCTATTTCATCTAGCATTCTTCTCTTCTTTCAAGAGATCATTCATTTCTTTCATGCATAAACAATCTCTTGAGGGGGCATCCCACCTTCGTCTCTCAATCTACTGGGGCATGATCTTTTTAATTTTTCTTTGAAATAACACTCACAATCACATTATCTCAAAGAGGGAAAAAATGTAGACACTCAAAATTGTTCATTGGTCCTACGTCGCTAACCTAATTTTTAACATGTCTTCTATGTCACATTTGATCTTCATCATATGTTGAGATTGTGTCATTCTTCTAGTTTCGGTTCATTTCCAATCCAACCCTAATCGGTCTTGTTCATTCACATTTGGTCCCAAATCATTATGATTGATATTTTATCATTTTCAAATCATTTGAATTGGTCTCATCTTGACAATTAGACTTAATGCCCTCTTTATTTTGGATTAAGGAAAACATAGGTTTAAAGGGGCCCTGGAACCCTTTACAAAGAAGATTCTAAAAGGTTTAGAATCAAAACATAAAACCCTCAACCAAAAAGTTGTCCTAACAAAAGGAACATGAAAGCACCAGACAACCAAGGGTAAAAAGGACACCCTCTTTGTTGATAATTAATCAATCATTAATTATCAACCTCTTTATCAATAAATTTCAATCGGTCCTCTCTGACACTCTATCAGGCTTTCATGGCACTTTATCAACCTCTATGACACTCTATTAGCCTTTCATGGCACTTTATCAATCGATCTTATCAATTCTTTATCAACTCATTGCCAGCTCATCTTATCAATCTTATCAGTCTTTTATCAAAATCATTATCAATCTTGGGTCCTTTTTTATCTCTATCCTATTTTGTTGTCAACTTCAGTCAATTGTCATTAATTTTTATCAATTATTAGCCAATGAGTCATCACTATTAGGACCTAATTCAACAATCAGGTTGGTATCTTAAATTATTCAAATCATTTTCCCTAGGTTGATTAATTAAATAATTATTCAACTCTTTTGTTAACATGTCCCTTTTTGAATAAATAAATTTATATTTGTTTATTCACCCACTTTATCCATGCCAAAATTAATATTTTTATATATTAATTGCCTAATTTGAGTTATGATTGGAATTAATAATTTTAAATTATTAATTCCACCTCATTCAAGTTTAAATGGATAATTTGGAGTGCAAATAGAAACTTCCATTTTCTTTTTTGATTTAACTCTCTTTTTTATTCACTTTTAATGGAAATTTCCCTTTTAACTCATTCTTGCATGAAATCTCAACCATTGGATTGAGCTGATCTTGTTTATTCAATGTGAATTCAAAAGTCTATAAATTGAGCTCTCATTGCTCATTTTCAACAACCACAATTTCAAGTAACCTTACACTGTTGTTTTCACTTTTCAATCTTGCTTCCATCACACTTGCAACCTTGTAGGTGCTATCCACACAAGTACCATTTGAAGGAGAAGGAAAGCCAATGGAGATTTATGGAGGGGATATCAGTGTTTGTAATAGTTTGCATTTTGGTTGATTATCTTGCCTTCATAGCTCTATTGAGTGTATTAGGACAGTTTTCATTGCAATTTATCTTTGTGGTTAGCTAATGTTTATTGCTTTGATGTTTTCCTGAATTCCTAGTTACAAATAGGAAATTAGTTTATTCTTACATTTGGACCATCACTTCTTCGATTGTAGTATGGGAGATTTGGAAAGAGAGAAAAAAATGCATATTTCAGGGGGAGGAAACAAGTGAGATGTTATGTGTAAGAGTTGAAAAGGTGGTCTCAGAAGTAGTTTCTGCATCAATAGTGAGGCATAACTTTTCAAAATTTCCTTTTAGCATGGTAGAAAATTTGATTTAGGCATATTGGCCCTTGTTGAATTTCGAGTCTGCTCATGGGCTATCTAGAGTTAATTCTGGTGATGGAGGGGTTTCAGACTGTGTTTGGGTCAAACCGAAGAAAGGATGGGTTAAAGTTAATTTTGATGGGGCCTCAAGAGGCAACCTAGGAATTTCAGGTATTGTTTGTGTGCCTTATGATGAGGAATGCAAAGTTTTAATGAAAGGAGCTCAAAGATTTCAAGATGGTACTAACAATGAGATGGAGATGCAAGCAGCCCTGCTTGTGGTGGAGTTGGGTTGCAATTTAAAAATTTTGAAGTTACATTTAGAAGGTGATTATAAAATTATAGTTGATGCAATCTCGAAAGGCTCCTCCCCAAGTTGGTAGATAAGAAAATTTATTTCAATTATCCGATCAAAGCTAAACTCTTTTCAAGATTTTTGAATTTCTCATATTAAGAGGACAGGGAATGGGGTGGCAGATTTTTTGTCTAATGTGGCTTGCAAACTAGACCCTTTTACAACCCAGTGGTGGGGTAGTGTTGATGAGGATATTAATTGGTAGTCCTAGTTGGAAACTGGCATCAATTGTTTTTTTGCATCAGGTTGGTGAATTCTCGATGATTTTTGGAGTTAGATGTGGAAGGAAATATTTCAAGTACCTGGGGTGAGGTGGTGCCACAAATGAAAAAGTGGAATGGAAGTGAGTGTTTTAAAGTTTAAGTGACAGGTACGATGCATTAATGAACATGGTTTTTCAATGCAAATGTGTGCTGACTAATAAACATAGAAGGGCGGCAAAGGGATGATTTTATAGAGCTTTAATGTTGGTGTGAAATTTTTTTGAGTGTGGTGTTGTTTGAAATGTCTTCATCATTGCCTTTCTGGAATTTTCCATTGAATTGAAGTAGAGGTTTTGCAGGTTTCGACTGGTGCAAGGTGGTGGTATTGTAAGAATAGCGAGATATGGAAGCCAATTTCACTTTGAAAACAAAGAAGCAATTGTGTCCTTTCCTTGGACGTGTCACAAATAGGTAGTTGAGCAAAATTTTTTTGTTTCAAGATGATAAATTGATGAAGTGTGTGAAGTTGATTTTAGGATAGGATTTTGGAGTAGTGAGCCATAGATATAGAACAAACATGGATTTTATCATGGCATGGGGCTTGGACTTGGAAACCTCGATGGAACCAATCACAAAGGCGATGAAAGAGGTTGTCCCTAAGGAATTCCTCTTGGGAATGGACTTGATTACTGAGTGGGCCGTGCTAGGTGTTGGATTTGATGTGTGTTAAGGATTACAAAATTTTCATAAAGAGGTCATTGTCAAATGCTTGCCCTTTATTAGATGGCAAGATGATGGTGTAAAGGTACGCTATAGGGAGGAGGCAAGAAGAGGGTGGGAAGCTTTGAAGGTCTTCGTGCAGCTCATTGAGGATAAAGCATGTTTGAAACATGTATAGGAGAGGCGAGGTTGGTGGAGCAAAGAGTGTTGCGACCAAGGAAGTGGAAGATGGGTGATGAAAATGACTTCTCCTTGATCTCAGGTAGCTCTAATTAAGTCTGTTCAGTTATGACTTTGTGCTTGGTTGTATCTGGAAAATTCTTTTTTGAATTGTTATAGTTCACGGAGGTAGTTTGTATATAGGTTTTTTGGTTAGTTTTTAAATGATACTACTGTAACAAGCATGTTTTTGAGCTCGGATAACTGCCATATGATTTTGGGGTGATAGTTTTGGTGGGAAGTTTTGTTGGTGGTTTTTGGTTTATGCGGGGTGGTTTAGACTAGCTACTTGTTGGGTGGTTTTGGGTGGTTAGAAGCTTAACTTTTTTGAACATGTAATATCCCTTTTTATGATATAATATAATAAAACTTATATTACCAATAAAAAAAGTAAAATATTTATAATTTAAATTTTTTTAAAAAAATTAAATAAACGACAAGAACTATTTTCTCAATCAAAATATATAATACAATTACACTTTTTTTCTTCTCATTATTTATATATTTCTTTTCAATCTTATATTAAAAAGTATCACATACATAAAAAATTAATATTAAGACTTCTAGGCTATGTGGATTTAAAAAACATTTTGATACATATTCAATAGCAATTTTCTTGTCACTTGTTTTAGGTGAATTTTATATTGATGAGGTGTGTGATCTTTTTAATGCATCCATTGTTACTTCGTGTGTTGCATTGCTGCTTTCGGTTTATGGTGAGGTTGACGTAATTAGTTGTATAGTCCCTCATTAAAACCATTTGTCCTATCTCTCAGTTCATTTATATTAGTTAATAAATATGAGAAGCTTAACATTAGAAAGTATAGGTAACTTTTTTCATTAATTGTAATAAACAATTAATAATAATAAAAGGAAGGGTACTGATAACTTAATGATGAACAAATAGTACTAAATTGGTACTGAGAGGGGGGGGTGAATCAGTACAGACAAAATATAGACCTAAACCGGTTCAGCAGTAGTTACTCTAAATGACTGGCAAATAGTGACACCGGTTTGAAACAGAGTGCAACCGGTAAAACTCAAAACAACTAAAATAATCATAAACCAGTTACTCACTGAGATTTCCACTCAACTCAAAATTACACTACCATTTCACCCTTATGCATGAATAGGTAATCTATCATCATATCTTCACAATAGCTAGTTCAACATGTTTTATTGACAGGCATAAAACACAGAACCATTATATGCTTAATAGACAATAACACAGCATCACAAGATAAAAACATCACACATGACACACATATTTTTCACGTGGAAACCCAACTAGGAAAAACCACGGTGGGGATGAATACCCACAAGCTTGTTGTTGAACTCTTTGGAAGAACACTCTGTTAGAAGCCTTGTCCAGTTAAAGACATTACAAAAGGTTTTGCTAGGAACCAATCCTGTTAGAGATCACCTGGTTAAGGGATGGCTACAATACCTAGTTAAGGGTACCTTGTTAGAGGATTTCAAGAACTCAATAGCTAAAGGATTTCCAGAGCTCTCTAGCTTTCCAGATCTCAATAACTTTGGGTTACCCTTTTAAGGGATTTACAACAAGTCGATTAAGGCTACCTTGTTAGGGGATTTTCCAACTTTTGAGGTGGTTAGAGATCAATAGGTATTACAATGATTTGGTAACAACACTCAATGCCAATGCAGATTTTCTTAAGCTCCTCTTCACCTTCTGCACTTACACTCTACAGGTATCACTTCTTTCCTCTGGTCTGGCAAGGATCTTGTATCCCTTCTCTTGGATACTCACACATAGCTTTTGCCAACAACCTTTGAAAGAATCACAACATCGACCTTATAGGACAACAGATAGGTCAGTAGCATAAACCCTAAACCCTAGACCTACTAGGTTAAGGAATTCAAACAGTTCAATCCTGACCATTGATCATACTGTATTAAATACAGCAGATCTTGAATAAATCTCAAGACATTCTCCATCGAACATTATCCACCGATTTCATGGCGGTTGATAATCCATCACGTGTTTTCACCATTTACAAACTTCACACACTCCTGAGGTAGATAAGGATAGTCTTCTTCATTCAAGATCCTTCACGCGCACAAGGCTGACGTGGAAACAAAATCTATTCTTTGTTATACTGCTTACTCATCACACAAAAATCACAAGTTGAGCCATACAGGCTTGAAGCACCTCAACCGAAAACCCTGAAGTTGAGACTACCAATCGGTAGTCATACAATGCTTCCATGTGTCGGTTCCCATAACCATATACCATTTCACCTTGAACAAGCACACCGCATCACTTTGGCACAAATGTTGGTTCATAGTGTTATACCAGTTCTCACATATGCCAGTTCATACCTCTTCAACATATTGACATCAATGACAACATACAATGTCATTATGTCCACATACCGGTTCACATAATGCCAATAATCTCCCCCTTTGGCATTGATGGCAATATACAAAGATATCTCTCCACTTCACCAAAGATATGTCTCTGCTTCACATCTTCTCCCCCTTTGACAACAATGCCAAAGTGGAGGCACAAGCTTCCCTGTTCCATTATGTTGCTCCTCCTGAGGAGTAGCATCCTTCAACACATCAATCCTAAAGAAAGATTTGACTATCCAATACATGACTGATGTGGAGCATATACCATTAGTTCACCTCTTGAAGGGGCAATACCCCTAATTCACCTCTTAAGTGTGTAAATGTAGTCTTTGGAAGAGGCTTAGTGAATATGTCTACTAACTGCTCCTTACTGGACACATGCTCCAGTGCAATCTCTTTGTTCTGAACCTTTTCCCTTAAGAAATGATACTTAAGCTCAAAGTGCTTTGTTCTAGAATGTAAAACCAAATTCTTGGAGATATTAATTGCACTAGTATTGTCACAAAATATACTTACCAGTTTTGATATAGGAACTTTGAAGCCTTTCAATACATGCTTCATCCAAATTATCTGAGTGCAGTTCATGAAAGCTGCAACATACTCCGCTTCCACTGTAGACTGAGAGATACAACTCTACTTTTTACTAATCCATGAGACCATTCTACCACCAAGGAAGAATGCACCACCGGTTGTGCTATTTTGGTCATCTACATTACCATCCCAATCAGCATCTGTGAACACTATCAATTTGAAGTCCATGCTATATGGATACCACAATCCATAGTCAACAGTTCCCTTCAGATACCTAAGAATCTGCTTGACTGCAACCAAGTGGGATTCTCTTGGACTTTTCTGGAACCTTGCACTAATGCCAACTACATGTGCAATATTTGGTCTGCTATGCACTACATAATATAACTTACCAATCATTGATCAGTATTCCTTCTCATCAACCTATGTAAAGTCATCCTCTTTGGATAGTTTACAACCGGTCACCATTGGTGTACCAACCAGTTTGCTATCTTCCATGCCAAAGGTCTTCAACACCTCTTTGACATATTTGGACTGAGTGATAAAGATTCCATCCTTCATCTCTTGGATCTATAGTCCAATGAAGAACTTAATCTCCCCTATGAGTGACATCTCAAACTCTTCCTTCATCTCATTAGCAAACTCATGACTCATCTTGTCATCACCACCAAAGATAATTTCATCAACAAATACCTCATAGATTAGGATTTGATCACCTTCAGACTTCAAGTAGATATTGCTATCTTCACTTTTTCTCTCAAATCCAATCTTCACAAGATGGGAATGTAGGTTCTCATACCATGCCCTAGGTGCTTGCTTTAGACCATATAAGGCTTTATGTAGCCTACATACCATGTCACTCTCTTCAGATAGGTCAAACCCATCTAGTTCCTCAATATACACCTCCTCTTCAAGTACACCATTTAGGAATGCAAATTTTACATCCATTTGATATACTTTGAAGCCTTTGAAAGCTACATATGCAAGAACCATAATAACTCCTTCCAATCTGGCTACAGGAGCAAAGGTTTCCCCATATTCTTCTCCTTCTTCTTGAGCATATCCTTTGCACACCAATCTGGCTTTGTTCCTAATCAATGTGCCATCCTCATTCAGCTTGTTTCTGAACACCCATTTGGTGCCAATGACATTTTTATGCTTTGGTCTGGGTACCAAGGACCATGTACCATTTTTCTCTATCTGGTCAAGTTCCTCTTCCATTGTATTGATCCAGTATTCATCTTTATGAGCCTCTTTGAATGGTTTAGGCTCAAATTCAGAGATCATACATGAGTTTTCTCTAATCTTTCTTCTTGTAAGGATTCCTACATCCTTATCTCCTATGATCTGCTTAGGATCATGATTCAGCTTGACATGCCGAGGAATAGTCTTGACTGGTTCTTCTTGCTTTTCCTCTTCATCCTCATCTTCATGAGTATCAACATTCATCGGTCCAAGAACACAGTTACTAGTACTTGGTTTTCTCAGAGGATTCATCAACTCTTACATTGATACTTTCCATAATTCTCTGAGTCCTATTGTTGTAACACTTAAGAGCTTTATTCTTGGTGGAATATCTTAAGAATATTTTCTCATCACATTTAGCTTCAAATTTGCCCTGATGTTCACTCCTCTTGATGTAACATTTGCTACCAAATACCCTAAAGTAGCTAACCACAGGTGTCTTACTGATCCAATACTCATAAGGAGTTTTGTCCTTACCTTTCTTGATGAGTACCCGATTCATTGTGTAAACTACAATGCTCACCACTTCTCTCCAAAAGGTGTGAGCTACCTTTCCTTGAATCAACATGGTTCTAGCTGCTTCAACCACAGTCCGGTTATTCCTCTCTACTAGGCCATTCTACTATGGCATTCAGGGGGTAGATAGTTGTCTCTTAATGCCAAATTATTCACAATACTTATTGAATTCCCCTCCTTGATCAGTTCTCAGACACTTGATCCTTTTACTGCTTTCCTTCTCCACTAATTCTTTGAAAGCTTTAAACTTTACAAAGCCTTCAGAATTGTCTTTCAAGAATGTGACCCACATCATTCTTTAGCAGTCATCAGTGAGAATCATGAAGTACCTATCACCCTGCACACTCCTAGTTTTTATAGGACCACACAAATCAGTATGCACAAGATCAAGCAAGTTGTCGGCAGTGAAAGATTTACCTCTAAAGGTTGAGGAAGACATTTTCCCCAATTGACATTCTCTGTACAAGGTATTATCCAGTTTGCTTAGCACCGACAATCCTCTAACTGCCTTTATCTTACTAGCCTTTACAATGCTATCAAATTTTACATGGCAGAGTTTCCTATGCCATATCCAGCTATCATCAAATTTGGCCATAAGACATGTGCTTACATTTGCATTCAGCTGAAATAGGTTACCTTTGGTCTACATGCCAGTGGCCACCAATTCACCATCTTTTCCCTTGATTCTGCAAACTCCATTCTTGAATTCTAGAGTGAGGCCACTTTCATTCAATTGGGCAATACTCAGAAGGTTGTGTCTGAGACCATCAACCCAGTACACATTGTCGGCACTACTCTTTCCATTTAGAGAGATGGACCCTCTACCTTTGACCATGCATGGTGCATCATTGCCAAAGTGAACCACACCACCATCATACTCCTCCAAGGATAGAAACTTGCTCCAGTCACCAGTCATATAGTGAGAACAACCACTATCAATGATCCACTCATTGGAATTATCAAACCAGGAGACAAGAGCCTTCTTGTCTGACACATCTTCTTTGACAGCAACAAACACAATATCTTCATTTTCTTCATCCTCTGATTCTTCATCTGTGACACCTTCATCAACTATCACAAAATAGTTTCTCCAGTTTCCTCCTTTGAATTTCTTGAACCTTTCCAGTTTGTCCTTGATATCACCATTAGGATAGTTTATAGCAATATGTCCTATCCGATTACAAGAAAAGCATTTCAAAGGTAGCTTACCTTTTTATTTATTGATTCCTTTAGGAAGCTTCCTAGCAAGTAGAGCTTCAAATTCCATCAGAAACTCCTCATCATCCATCACTCTATTCTATCTTGGTTCAGCACTAGTGCTTGCTTCTTTTCCTTTCTTGGATGGTACAATAGAAGCTTTGAAAGCTAATTCAGTCTTTTGAACACTGCCATCAAAACCATTTAGCTCATAGGCTGTCAACTTTGCTATGATGGAGTCCAAGAATATGTTAGTCTTGTCTATTGATCTTAGCTCCTGAATAGCAGCAACCCTTATTGCATAGACCGGTAATAGGGATCTCAGGACTTTGCTTACCATAGTGGAGTCTTCTATTTTACCACTTGCACTCTTAATTTCTCCAACAACTGTTTTGATTCTTATTCCATACTGCTGAATGGTCTCACCTTCAACCATCTGCATATCTTCAAACTTCCCTCTCAGGCATTCTTCCTTAGCCTATTTTACATGTTCATCACCACCATAGATATTTTCAAGAGCATCCCATACCTCTTTGGGATTTACCTTGTCCTAAACATCAATAAACTCAATGTCAGATAGACTACTAATAAGGGCTTCCACGACTTGCCCATTTTCTTGTATCTCTCTCTTTTGGTTATCAGTGAGAGTACTGGTAGGGACCAAAACATTATCAACATAACTCTAGTGTTGAGCACCCATGCTTCTAATGAATATCTTCATCCTATCTTTCCATATACCGAAAGTTTCCTTGTTAAAATTTGGACCTTCCCTCTTCATCATTTGTCTAGGATCTTTACCTCAAGCGGTTAAGCTTATAACACTGAGGACCTGGAGGATGCTCTGATACCAATTTATAACTCAATGATGAATGAATAGTACCTATAGATAGGAATTTGGGATTCATCAAAGCAAATAGATATTAGACTAGCTCAACCACAAAAGCTAGATTGCAATGATAAGAAATCCTAAAAACATTCAATAGAGATATGAAGACAAGATAATCAAACCAAATGCAAACCATTACAAATGCAAATATCTCCTCCATAATTCTCCATTGTCCTTCTTTCTCCTTCAAATTTCTTTGTTTGTGGATCTCACCTACAAATGCAAAGGCATAGTATGAAAGCAAGATTGACAAGATGAAATGGCAGTGCAAGGATACTAGAAGCATGATTGATTCTCTAAAAATGTGATTAATTCCATCATGTGATTAATTGATTGAAGAAACTCATCCAATTTATAGACAAATTAGAGAGATGACAAGATTAGTATGAAGAGATTTGAAAGGAAATTTCAAATCAAGGATGACAAATATGACAAATTATGACAAGATTGACATGCAAGATTGATTGATTGACAAATTATGACAAAATTGACAAGATTGCTATGCAAAATTGATTGATTGACAAATTATGACAAAATTGACAAGATTGCTATGTCATTCCCATGAAATTAGGGAAGAGAGAAAATAGCCTCCATGATTGCAACCAATGGAAGCATAAACATAGGAGAAAATTAGGGGATGAATTTAGAGGAAATATTAGAAAAATTGAAGAAAATAGGAGAAAAAAAGAAATTAAGAATTAGGAGAAATTAGTAAATTGCAAAATTGAGGAAAAATATGAAATAGAAATTAGGTGAATTAATTAATAGGTTTTCATTGATTAATTAATTCATGAAAAAGACCTAGGACTAAATAAATAGATTTATTTAACCCACTAAGAAGAATAAAAGGATTAAATGAACAAATCATAAAACCCTAGAAATAAGAGGACAAGGAATTAGGTCAAGACAACAAGAAATTAATGTCGATTCGATCATGATTTTGATTGACAAAGGACCAATGCTGATAAACGATTGAGATTGGTTGACAAATTGACCAAAATTGACAAAGAGATCAAATTGATAGGTGCCAATTTACAAGGAACAATGACTAATCGATCCAAATTGACATGATTAAAAAGGACAACGATCGATGACAAATCGATTGCATAAATGACAAGATTGACCAGGACAAGGATCGATGACAAATCAATCGCAAAATGATGAGTTTGACAAGGATGAGGATCGATGACGAATCGATCGCAAGATGACAAGATTGACAAGGACAAGGATCGATGACGAATCAATCGCAAGATGATAAGATGACAAGAGGACAAAAACCCTAATTCTATCATCGATTAGGATTGACGATGTCCAAAATATGACAAATGAGCATACACATTGATGCGACAGGATAAGATCGACCAAAATCATGACTGGAGATTGCTATCAACAAGACCTAATTTGAAAGCGAGAAAATTGAGGAATGCAGAAGAAGGACTCGATACTCGCAAATGATGAAGACCAAGTGCGCAACATAGAATAAATGTTAATGCGATGCAAAAACCCTAAAATAAGGCAATGCGCAAATGTTAAAGTATGACTCTGCAAGCGTTGACCATTTTTAGATGTCTACATTTTGCCCCTCTTTGAGACAATGCAATTCTAAGCATTGTTTCAAAGAACAATAATGAAAAAGCCCAGATAATAATGATGACATATGCATGCCCCCTCAAGGAATTGGCCGGAAAAATCCAGAAAAGAGGCCAATTGATCGAGAAGAATGACAGAAAATGATAGGCTCAAACAGACTACCAAGACTGATGGAAGAAATGTTAGTAAGCAAAAATTAGACAGAGGATAGTTAGAGATGAAGGAAAAATTGCTTTCACAAATGCACATAAGTAGGTGAGAAACTTTATTTAATGTAGCAAAGCGGATGCAGAGCATCATGGCATTGAAGGCCAAAGATGGAATGCAACCCCTTTTGCAAAAGAAAGACACATCGCACATAAGGAATGAGTGAAGCATCCTAGGGTGCATACAACAAGGGTCAAGGTATGTGCCGCATTCACAAAGCGAACGTACTTATCACAGACACCCAATAATATAGTTGCCCCAGTTTGTGACAAACATTCCACAAACAGCAAACACAACAAAAAAAGGAAAGGGACCATGAACCATCTTGGTCACTCTAAATCACTCAGTGACATCCTCGGGAAACATAGGAACATGATCGAAGCCAAAGATAAATTTGTAAAAAGATAAGATGCACAAATTCAACCAAGTCAAACAAACAATCTGATCATCATTGTCAAAAGTGGAAAATAAGAATGATCACGATGTCTAGTTCCAGGGAATGCGGTACCCCATCTAAGACAGGACACAGTCTGGTTTTGAGTACACCACACCCTGTATAAGACCCATGATAATAGTGACAAGGACAAATGATATTGATGTTGAGTGATTGACATGACAATTTTGATCAATTTGAATGTCTGGTTTGATTGAAAAGTTCATCTATTAATGCATGATTTCAGTAAAACGCAGTGTTGTAACATGTTATCTGTTTGTTGTCTACACAAATGTTTGATCGATTGTCGTTGGATGTATGCTTAGTGATCTGTCTATGCATAGAGGGTACCATTTATTGACAAAATGCAAAATGCCAAAAGAATTGTTTTTGGATTTTGATGTTTTGAAATTTTTTTGTTCGTTTTTCCGAACTTTATTTGACTTTTTAGGGATTTTTTTCAGGACATTATTTGATTTTTTTGAATTTTTTTAAGGACATTATTTGATTTTTTTTATTATTTCAGGACATTTTTCAATTTTTTTGATTATTTCAGGACATTTTTCAATTTTTTTAAATTATTTAAGGACATTTTTCAATTTTTTTGATTATTTCAGGACGTTTTTCAATTTTTTTGATTATTTCAGGACATTATTTGATTTTTTATGGATTTTTTTAGGACATTATTTAATTTTTTTGATTATTTCAGTACATTTTTCAAATTTTTATGATATTGCCCCCAATGTCTAGCAAGGCAAGGAATATGATAGGTGAATAAATAGGCTTTTTGAAATGATGGTGGATAGAGGGAAGACAAAGGCCTTTTATTATGGAGACAATGGGATACAAGACTGGATATGACTATGTAAAGTAGTGGCATGGCATGAGGGACATGTCAAGAGGTTTTTGAAACCATTTTTTGCATTTCACGTCCTTATGTCAGATCAAGATCAAGGGATAGAAAGAGTGTATGGATAGTGATAAGATATGGATAGGATAAGCAAGACCAAGAATGGATAAGGGACATGGATTGAAGGTCGAGATAGGATACGGGATAGTGGCAGAAAGTTGCAATAAGCTAGGGAATATGGATGAAAGGTTGTAATAAGCAAATGGATAAACACCAAAAGCTATGAAGATCCTCAGCCTTGTCAAGATCAAAGGTGGAAAGGGAAATTGGACATGAGGGACAAGAGGATATGAAGGGTAATGACAGGGGTTCAATAGGATATGATAGGATAAAACCTATCCCCAAGTATGGTATACAAGAAGTTTATAGATTATGCATGATGTCTATTTGCCAGGTTTTCATCACGGTACTTGCCCAAAGTGCCTGTTTGTCAAGTTTTCACCAGTGGACAAATTATTTTTCCTTTACTTTTTTTTTTTTTTGTTTCTTCTTTTTTTTTGTATTTTGACTTTTTCAATAGAAGATGGACACATGATAGGGGATGAAAGAAGGACTCAAGCGTCTTTTATTTTTTGGATAATAGCCTTGAAAAAAATGGACCATGACCTTTAAAAGTATGCTCAAAGACGTTGGTAGGATAAGGACATGGAAAAAGAGATGAAACTAAGGCAAGGATTTATGCAAAGGATTTGACCAAAGGGATTGAAGGATGGAAAATATGCATTGGATAATGGATAGGGTATTGGAAGAATTGGGCTTCAGTGGATGGAAATGAAGGCAAGATCAACATTGGCACACACCTTGAGGGGTGATGGACTGATGGAGGAAAAATGGATCTCAGATTGTGAGATTTGGATGGAGGAATAGCTTGGGATTTTGGGACATAAGGACCCAAAATGGAAGAAGGAGGTGATGGAGGAACAAATTTGAGAGGTTTGGATGGAGGAATAGCAACTTTGGATGCCAAGTTGGATGTTTCTTTGGGCTTTTGTGCTTCAAGGAGCCACTTAGGGATCCACATGGTTTTTGATTTTTCATGCTTTTGTGGTTCCTTGGAGTGTATTTCTTGCACAAGGGATTTAGGAACCCATATATATTTTGACTTTGCTTTATTTTGCTCAGTGGGCCTTTGTGGCCTTTTGGATATATTTTTTTCTTTATAGATCATATTGTTCTTTGTTTTGACATGTCAATTATATTGGACATGTTGATCCTTGAATACATGTGGATTTCTAAACTTATGACTTTTATACTTGGCATCCAAATTAATTGGAGGGGGAAAGGAATGAATGGATGGATAGGAATGAAGGGGACTTCTTCTGGATGGATGAAATGTACTCAAGGATGTGTGCCTTTTCTAACCTTGCATAGAGGACGAAGGAATATAAGGACCTAAGATGGATGAAAAGTATGATGGGGAAGGTGTATGTTTTGATTTTGATGGAGGGATACCAACATCTTGAGAGTGAGTTGTGTAGACATGAGCCTTAAGATCTTCTTTGATATGGAGGGGTTCTTTCTCATGAAGGTCTACTCCTTTGCCTTTATGAATATCTTGACATGTAGGATACTTTTTTCTTTGGGAAGAAGACGTGAGTCCATTATGAGGTGGATATGATATGAGAGAAATAATGAGATCTTGTAGTGGATCGGATTGCACCAAAGTGGAAGAACCCATTATGCATGTTGAAGGTTCATGAACATCTTGCACCATGTTAGAATCATGAGGGGGATTAGGATCATGAGGGGGACTAGGATTGTGTAGTGGACATGGTTCAATGACAGGCTCTTCAAGAGATGGAATGGGAGAAATAATGGGATCATCAAAAGAAATGGGATCTTGGAGTGTGTATGGAGGATTAAGACAAGGAGATGGAGGAACAAAAGGATCTTGTGGAGGATTTAAAGGAATAATTTGATCTTGACAAGGAGAAAGATCATTGGAATCCTCTTTAAAGTTGCTTTGCTCTTGACTTTCAATGGGATCATTGGAAAGGATGGAAGGGATATCTTGATCTTGCTCGGGGAATGGAGTGTCAATAGGATTTGAAAGGACATTTTGTTCATGAAATGGAAGGGAGTCATTTGGGATTGGATGGACTGGGATATCTTGATCAGGGAATGGAGTGTCAATAGGACTTTGGATAGGATGGATAAGAATAGGGGAATCATCATGAGTTTCTAGGAAGATGAGATCCTGGTCAACAATTGGATGGGATGATAAGGTTCCAAGATCTTGATCTTCATCTATTTCAAGACATGTTTTTTCATGCTCTAAATTATCCTCTTGACATGGGGTTGGCCTTTGGATATGCATTAAGGATTCTGACAAGGGATTAATGCTTTGGCACGAAGGGGATGGAATTTGAATGGGACTCTCTAAAAGAGAAGCATTTGATGGCATTAAATCTTGCATTCCCAAATAGTACAAGGGATTTGTATAAATGAATTGATTAGCATATATTTCTATGGCAAACAATCCTTGGGCGGATGCATTATTTGATACATCATTTGGAGGCGATGGTGTAAATTGCTCTTGTGAAAATTCAAAATATGATGGAATGGGAGGGGAAGTGGAGGCAAATTGAGGGTGTTGTTGATATTTCACAGACATCAATTGTGGTTGTGAAGTATGATAATTTGTTTGTCTTGGCACATATTGAGGCACATGTTGTTGTTGATGCTGATGAATCAGAATTTGCTGACTTTGTGCCAATTGTTGTTGTCTTGATGTAAATCCCATCATTTGCAAAAAACTTTGTTTGGGAGGTTTTCTTTGTTTCTCCTTGAGATGGGGTATGGCACTCACATTTACTTGTTGTGTTGTTTGTCCAATCCACTGTGGTGGTTGCAAGTTTGAATTAACTTGTAATGGTGTAGAAGACACTGCAACATGTTGTTGAATGTGATATTGTTGTTGTTGTTGGGTTGGATATAATTTTGATTGCCTTGGATTAAAATTTGATTGCATTGTTGGTTGATACGTCAAACTTTGTTGCATCATTGGTGCTTGGAACCTTGTTTCAATAGACATGTCACTATGCAATGTTTTTGGGATTTTTTATTTTAAAAGGATGATGAATGATATGCAACTAAATCCAACCTAAATAGATGAAAATGCAATCTATGGCAAGAATGCAACCTATGTTTTTGTTGTTTTTCAAGATTTGGACACACTTTTTGAAATGCAAACCTAAAGACTCAACCTTAGGAAGTTGAAATTAAGCCAAGACCTTAAAGGACAAGGACCAAATGACAAGAGGACAAATTCACAATGTCTCACCTATATTCTTGGATACTAAGCTAGGTTTGATAAAAATGATATTAATGAAAAGACAAAATTTAGACAAGGTCAAGACTCCCTAACAACAACTTAGGGTATCATCCAAAGTTTTCATTTTTTTTTTAAGTTTGACAAACCAAATTTTTGAGACTACATGCAAGAAGGCAATGATTATGACAATGACTTAGGATATGACATGAAAATGATCTAAGGATATGATATGACAAGATGAAGCCAAGACAAGATGACAATACAATGATAAGGATATGCGAAGACCAATGACTTGGAATATGCAAAATGCAACCTAGGCAAGACCTAATTTTAGCATGACAAGGATAATGCATGAATGTCACCTAAATGGAAATCTATCTTGGATATGACAATGAAATGCAAACTTAGGGAAATGATTTTGAACCTAAGTGCAAAATGAGGATGCTTGCAATGAAAAGGACTATAATGAAGGGAGATGACAATATACCCTAGGACCTAAGTTGGACTATGCAAAACCTAGCCTAAAGTGACATGAATGTTGAGACAAAGTTTTTCAATGTGTTTGAAAGCCATGTTTTGAAAATGTTGTGAACTTTGTTGGATGAATGTTCTCTTTTTAAAACCTTGTTTGGACAATGTTTGGACTTGTTTGACAAATGATGTTTTGTGACAATTGTATAATTCAACTTTTGACAATAACAAAAGACAAGATGTTTGGACCTAGACCCAAGACAATCATGCTCATTCACAACAAATCTTATGGCTGGCAAGGGCAATATCTGTTGAATCCTCTAGCCATAAAATACAACACTTAGTCAGATAGCTAGACGCTTGGTAGCACTGGCTCCCCCTTACAGTGCACTCACTTCCTGGGCATACCAAGCTTCGAGTTCAAGGGGCATCACTTCCCAAGAACTTGCTTTCTCTAACTAAGGAGTACATGAGAGGTGTCTTCGGCATGCGTGTATCACAACACCTAAGTCAATAGATGGAAGGTTTTTGGTCTCTACAAACAAAAGGTTCTAGTTAAGGCATCCGTTCGGGTGGGTATTGATCTGGAAAATAAATCGTCACAATACCATTCCAGCACCAGTTGTCTACAACTTTCGTTGCATCCATAGTTATTTAGAGTGGTTTGGAAGAGCTTGGCTTTAGCCCATCACCACTTAGGATTGTTCCCTCTTACCAATGCCTGTGCGAAGTGCCAGGCAAATCGGGAGGTAGGCCCAATTCTAAGGGTTAACACATGCAATCAAACTAAAAGTAAACAAAGCATGCATGGTGTTCATTAACCTTTAAGAAACTAAATGTGCAACTACTTTAAAAATCACATGCAAGTTGTTTTAATGTGAGTCTTTGACCGCGTCCTGCATAAGATTCATTAGTAGTCACATTTTTGTCTTCATCATACGAAACGCCAAGATGCTGCACAGAGAATTAGTACCAAGGAAAAACTAGAATGCAGAAAACAAAATGAAAACAAACAAATTTGCAAGTAAAAACAATTTTTTCTTTTTTTTTTACACAAGCTCAGAATGCCTCAACATAGGTGCAAAACCCATCAAGATGTGCCTATGTACCTTACAAAGGCATAGAATGCCTCAACACAAGCGCAAAACCCACCCACATAGGCACAAAAGTGTCCAAAAAGCTCTGAGTCATCCTATTTCTTGATTTTTTCACCTACAAACAACTCAAAAGGCACTCAAAACATGGTTAAATGGTTAGTTCACATCAGGTTCACTAGAAAATGTAGATAGGAATTTGGGATTCATCAAACCACATAGATATTAGACTAGCTCAACCACAAAAACTAGATTGCAATGATAAGAAATCCTAAAAACATTCAATAGAGATATGAAGACAAGATAATCAAACCAAATGCAAACCATTACAAATGCGAATATCTCCTCCATAATTCTCCATTGTCCTTCTTTCTCCTTCAAATTGCTTTGTTTGTGGATCTCACCTACAAATGCAAAGGCATAGTATGAAAGCAAGATTGACAAGATAAAATGGCAGTGCAAGGATACTAGAAGCGTGATTGATTCTCTAAAAATGTGATTAATTCCATCATGTGATTAATTGATTGAAGAAACTCATCCAATTTATAGACAAATTGGAGAGATGACAAGATTAGTATGAAGAGATTTGAAAGAAAATTTCAAATCAAGGATGACAAATATGACAAATTATGACAAGATTGACATGCAAGATTGATTGATTGACAAATTATGACAAAATTGACAAGATTGCTATGCAAAATTGATTGATTGACAAATTATGACAAAATTGACAAGATTGCTATGTCATTCCCATGAAATTAGGGAAGAGAGAAAATAGCCTCCATGATTGCAACCAATGGAAGCATAAACATAGGAGAAAATTAGGGGATGAATTTAGAGGAAATATTAGAAAAATTGAAGAAAATAGGAGAAAAAAAGAAATTAAGAATTAGGAGAAATTAGTAAATTGAAAAATTGAGGAAAAATATGAAATAGAAATTAGGTGAATTAATTAATAGGTTTTCATTGATTAATTAATTCATGCAAAAGACCTAGGACTAAATAAATAGATTTATTTAACCCACTAAGAAGAAGAAAAGGATTAAATGAACAAATCATAAAACCCTAGAAATAAGAGGACAAGGAATTAGGTCAAGACAACAAGAAATTAATGTTGATTCGATCATGATTTTGATTGACAAAGGACCAATGCTGATAAACAATTGAGACTGGTTGACAAATTGACCAAAATTGACAAAGATCAAATTGATAGGCGCCAATTTATGAGGAACAATGACTAATTGATCCAAATTGACATGATTAAAAAGGACAATGATCGATGACAAATCGATCGCAAAAATGACAAGATTGACTAGGACAAGGATCGATGACGAGTCGATCACAAAATGATGAGTTTGACAAGGATGAGGATCGATGATGAATCAATCGCAAGATGACAAGATTGACAAGGATGAGGATCGATGATGAATCGATCACAAGATGACAAGATGAAAAGAGGACAAAACCCTAACTCTATCATCGATTAGGATTGACGATGTCCAAAATATGACAAAGTAGCACGCACATTGATGCGACAAGATAAGATCGACCAAAATCATGACTAGAGATTGCTATCGACAAGACCTAATTTGAAAGCGAGAAAAATGAGGAATGCAAAAGAAAGACTCGATACTCACAAATGATAAAGACCAAGTGCACAACATAGAAGAAATGTTAATGCGATGCAAAAACCCTAAAATAAGGTAATGCGCAAATGTTAAAGTATGACTCCACAAGCATTGACCATTTTTAGATGTCTACAGTACCAAACTGGTACTAAGAGTGGGGGGTGAATCAGTACAGACAAAATATTGACCTAAACTAGTTCAGCAGCAATTACTCTAAATGAATGGCAAATAGTGATACCGGTTTGAAATAGAGTGCAACCGGTAAAACTCAGAACAACTAAAACAATCATAAACTGGTTACTCCCTGAGTTTTCCACTCAACTCAAAACTACACTACCATTTCACCCTTATGCACGAACAGGTAATCTATCATCATATCTTCACAATAGCTAGTTCAATATGTTTTATTGACAGGCATAAAACAAAGAACCATCATATGCTTAACAGGCAATAACAAAGCATCACAAGATAAAAGCATCACACATGACACACATATTTTTCACATGGAAACCCAACTAGGAAAAACCACGGTGGGGATGAATACCCAAAATCTTGTTGTTGAACTCTTTGGAAGTCCGCTCTATTAGAAGCCTTGTCCGGTTAAAGACATTACAAAAGGTTCTGCTAGGAACTAATCCTGTTAGAGATCACCTAGTTAAGGGTTAAACCCTATTAAGGGTACCTTGTTAGAGGATTTCAAGAACTCAATAGCTAAAGGATTTCCAGAGCTCTCTAGCTTTCCAGATCTCAATAATTTTGAGTTACCCTATTAAGGGATTTACAACAAGCCCATTAAGGCTACCTTGTTAGGGGATTTTCCAACTGTTGAGGTGGTTAGAGATCAACAAGTATTACAATGATCTAGTAACAGCACTCAATGCCAATGCAGATCTACTTGAGCTCCTCTTCACCTTCTGCACTTACACTCTATAGGTATCACTTCTTTCCTCTAGTCTGGCAAGCATCTTGTATCCCTTCTCTTGGATACTCACACACAGCTTTTGCCAACAACCTCTAAAAGAATCACAACATCAACCTTATAGGACAATAGACAGGTCGGTAGCATAAACCCTAAACCCTAGACCTGTTAGGTTAAGGAATTCAAATAGTTCAATCCTGATCGTTGATCATACAGTATTAAATGTAGCAGATCTTGAATAAAACTCAAGACATTCTCCATCATTCATTATCCACCGATTTCATGGCAGTTGATAATCCATCACGCGTTTTCACCATTTACAAACTTTGCACACTCCCAAGGTAGATAGGGATAGTCTTTTTCATGCAAGATCCTTCACGCGCACAAGAATGATGTGGAAACATGATCTGTTCTTTGTTATACTGCTTACTCATCACACAAAGATCACCGATTGAGCCATACAGGCTTGAAGCACTTCAACCAAAAACCCTAAAGTTGAGACTACCAACCAGTAGTCATACAACTCTTCCATGTGTCAGTTCCCATAACCATATGCTGGTTCACCTTGAACAAGCACAACACATCACTTTGGCACAAATGGCAGTTCATAGTGTTATACCAATTCTCACATATGCTAGTTCATACCTCTTCAACATATTGACATCAATGACAAAATACAATGTCATTATGTCCACATACTAGTTCACATAATGCCAACAATCTCCCCCTTTGGCATTGATGGCAATATACAAAGATATCTCTCCGCTTCACCAAAGATATCTCTCCGCTTCACATCTTCTCCCCCTTTGACAATAATGCAAAAGTGGAGGCACAAGCTTCCCGGTTCCATTATGCTGCTCACCCTAAGGAGTAGGATCCTTCAACACATCAATCCTAAAGAAAGATTTGACTATGCAATACATGACTGATGTGGAGCATATTCCTTTAGTTCACCTCTTGAAGGGGCAGTACCCCTAATGCACCTCTAAAGTGTGTAAATGCAATCTTCAGAAGAGGCTTGGTGAATATGTCTGCTAACTGCTCCTTACTAGATACATGCTCCAGTGCAATCTCTTTTTTCTGAACCTTTTCCCCTAAGAAATGATACTTAAGCTCAAAGTGCTTCATTCTAGAATGTAAAACCGTATTCTTGGAGATATTAATTGCACTAGTATTGTCACAAAATATACTTACTGGTTTTGATACAGGAACTTTGAAGCCTTTCAATACATGCTTCATCCAAATTGTCTGAGTGCAGTTCATGAAAGCTGCAACATACTCTACTTCCGCTGTATAGTAAGAGATACAACTCTGCTTTTTACTCATCCATGAGACCAGTCTACCACCAAGGAAGAATGCACCACTGGTTGTGCTCTTCCGGTCATCTACATTACCAGCCCAATCAGCATCTGTGAACACTTTCAAGTTGAAGTCCATGCTATATGGATACCACAATCCATAGTCAATAGTTCCCTTCAGATACCTAAGAATCCACTTGACTACAACCAAGTTGGATTATCTTGGACTTTTCCTGAACCTTGTAGTAATGCCAACTACATGTGCAATAACCGGTCTGCTATGCACTACATAATGCAACTTACCAATCATTGATCGGTATTCGTTCTCATCAACCAATATAGAGTCATCCTTTTTGGATAGTTTACAACCGGTCACCATTGGTGTACCAACCAGTTTGCTATCTTCCATGCCAAAGGTCTTCAACACCTCTTTGACATATTTGGACTGAGTGATAAAGATTCCATCCTTCATCTATTGGATCTGTAGTCCAATGAAGAACATAATCTCCCCTATGAGTGACATCTCAAACTCTTCCTTCATCTCATTAGCAAACTCATGACTCTTCTTATCATCACCACCAAAGATAATGTCATCAACAAATACCTCACAGATTAGGATCTGATCACCTTCAGACTTCAAGTAGATATTGCTATCTTCACTTTTTCTCTCAAATCCAATCTTCACAAGATGGGAATGTAGGTGCTCATACCATGCCCTAGGTGCTTGCTTTAGACAATATAAGGCTTTATGTAGCCTACATACCATGTCACTATCTTCAGATAGGTCAAACCCATCTGGTTCCTCAATATACACCTCCTCTTCAAGTACACCATTTAGGAATGCATATTTTACATCCATTTGATATACTTTGAAGCCTTTAAAAGCTGCATATGCAAGAACCATATGAAATCCTTCCAATCTGGCTATAGGAGAAAAGGTTTCCCCATAGTCTTCTCCTTCTTCTTGAGCATATCCTTTGCACACCAATCTCACGTTGTTCCTAATCACTGTGCCATCCTCATTCAGCTTGTTTCTGATCACCCATTTGGTGCCAATGACATTTTTATGCTCTGGTCTGGGTACCAAGGACCATGTACCATTTTTCTCTATCTGGTCAAGTTCCTCTTCCATTGTATTGATCCAATCTTCATCTTTATGAGCCTCTTTGAATGATTTAGGCTTAATTTCAGAGATCATACATGAGTTTTCTCTGTTCTTTCTTCTTGTAAGGATTCCTACATCCTTATCTCCTATGATCTACTTAGGATCATGATTCAGCTTGACATACCGAGGAATAGTCTTGACTGGTTCTTCTTGCTTTTCCTCTTCATCCTCATCTTCATGAGTATCAGCATTCATCGGTTCAAGAACACAGTTACTAGTACTTGGTTGACTGACAACCGATTTCCAGAAGGTTGCAACCAGTTCATTTATAGCTTTCTCACTGTCAATTTCCTTAGTTTTCTCAGAGTATTCATCAACTCTTACATTGATACTTTCCATAATTCTCTGAGTCCTATTGGTGTAACACTTAAGAGCTTTACTCTTGGTGGAATATCCTAGGAATATTCCCTCATCGCATTTAGCTTCAAATTTTCCCTGATGTTCACTCCTCTTGATGTAAAATTTGCTACCAAATACCCTAAAGTAGCTAACCACAGGTGTCTTACCGGTCCAATACTCATAATGAGTTTTCTCCTTACCTTTCTTGATGAGTACTCAGTTCATTGTGTAGATTGCAGTGCTCACCACTTCTCTCCAAAAGGTATGAGCTACATTTCCTTGAATCAACATGGTTCTAGCTACTTCACCCATAGTCCAATTATTCCTCTCAGCTAGGCCATTCTATTCTAGAGTCCAAGGGACAGATAGTTGTCTGTTGATGCCAAATTTTTCACAATACTTATTGAATTCACTGGAAGTGAATTCCCCTCCTTGATCATTTCTCGGACACTTGATCCTTTTGCCACTTTCCTTCTCCACTAATGCTTTGAAAGCTTTAAACTTTATAAAGGCTTCAGACTTCTCTTTCAAGAATGTGACCCACATCATTCTTGGGTAGTCATCAGTGAGAATCATGAAGTACCTATCACCCTGCACACTCCTAGTTTTCATAGGACCACACAAATCAGTATGCACAAGATCAAGCAAGTTGTTAGCAGTGAAAGATTTACCTTTAAAGGTTGAGGAAGACATTTTCCCCAATTGACATTCTCTGCACAAAGTATTATCTGGTTTTCTTATCACCGGCAATCCTCTAACATCCTTGATCTTACTAGTCTTTACAATGTTATCAAAGTTTACATGGCAGGGTCTCCTATGCCATATCCAGCTATCATCAAATTTGGCCATAAGACATGTGCTTATATTTGCATTTAGCTAAAATAGGTTAGCTTTGGTCTGCATGCCAGTGTCCACCAATTCACCATCTTTTCCCTTGATTCTGCAAACTCCATTCTTGAATTCCAGAGTGAGGCCACTGTCATTCAGCTAGGCAACACTCAGAATGTTGTGTCTGAGAAAATCAACCCAGTATACACTATCAGCACTACTCTTTCCATTCATAGAGATGGACCCTCTGCCTTTGACCATGCATGGTGCATCACTGCCAAAGCGAACCACATCACCATCATACTCTTCCAAGGATAGAAACTTGCTTTGGTCACCAATCATATGGTGAGAACAACCACTGTTAATGATCCACTCATTGGAATTATCAAACTAGGAGACAAGAGCCTTCTTGTCTGACACATCTTCTTTGACAACAACAAACACAATATCTTCATTTTCTTCATCCTCTGATTCTTCATCTGTGACACCTTCATCAACTGCCACAAAATAGTTTCTCCAGTTTCCTCCTTTGAATTTCTTGAACCTTTCTTGTTTGTCCTTGATATCGCCATTTGGATAGTTTATAGCAATATGTCCTATCTGATTACAAGAAAAGCATTTCAAAGGTAGCTTACCTTTGTATTTACCGGTTCCTTTAGGAAGCTTCCTAGAAAGTAAAGTTTCAAATTCCATCAGAAACTCCTCATTATCCATTACTCTATTCTGTCTTGGTTCACCACTAGTGCTTGCTTCTTTTCCTTTCCTGGATGGTACAACAGAAGCTCTGAAAGTTGATTCAGTCTTTTGAACACTGCCATCAAAACTATTTAGCTCATAAGCTGTCAACTTTGCTATGATGGAGTCCAAGGATACCTTAGTCTTGTCTATTGATCTTAGCTCCTGAATAGTAGCAACCCTTATTGCATAGATTGGCAATAGGGATCTCGGGACTTTTCTTACAACAATGGAGTCTTCTATTTTACCACCTGCACTCTTAATTTATGCAACAACTATTTTGATTCTTATTCCATACTGCTGAATGATCTCACCTTCAACCTTCCACATATCTTAAAACTCCCTTCTCAGGCTTTCTTCCTTAGCCTGTTTTACATGTTCGTCACCACTATAGATATTTTCAAGAGCATCCCATGCCTCTTTGGGATTTACCTTGTCCTGAACATCAGTAAACTCAATGTCAGATAGACTACTAATAAGGGCTTCCATGACTTGCCCATTTTCTTGTATCTCTCTCTTTTGGTCATCGGTGAGAGTACTGGTAGGGACCACATAGACATTCTCAACATAACTCCAGTGTTGAGAACCCATGCTTCTAATGAATATCTTCATCCTATCTTTCCATATACTGAAATTTTCCCTATTAAACTTTGGTCCTTCCCTCTTCATCATTCATCTGGGATCTTTACCTCAAGCGGTTAAGCTTATAACACAGAGGACCTGGAGGATGCTCTTATACCAATTGATAACTCAATGATGAACGAATAGTACCAAACCAGTACTAAGAGGGGGGGTGAATCAGTACAGACAAAATAAAGACCTAAACCAGTTCAGCAGCAATTACTCTAAATGACTGGCAAACAGTGACACCGGTAACACTCAGAACAACTAAAACAATCATAAACCGGTTACTTACTAAGTTTTCCTCTCAACTCAAAACTACACTACCATTTCACCCTTATGCATGAACAAGTAATCTATCATCATATCTTTACAATAGCTAGGTCAACATGTTTTATTGACAGGCATAAAACATAGAACCATCATATGCTTAACAGGCAATAACAAAGCATCACAAGATAAAAGCATCACACATGACACACATATTTTTCACGTGGAAACCCAACTGGGAAAAACCACGATGGGGATGAATACCCACAAGCTTGTTGTTGAACTCTTTGGAAGTCCGCTCTGTTAGAAGCCTTGTCCAGTTAAAGACATTACAAAAGGTTCTGCTAGGAACCAATCCTATTAGAGATCACCCAGTTAAGGGATGGCTACAATACCTGATTAAGGGTTAAACCCTATTAAGGGTACCTTGTTAGAGGATTTCAAGAACTCAATAGCTAAAGGATTTCCAGAGCTCTCTAGCTTTCTAGATCTCAATAACTTTGAGTTACCCTATTAAGGGATTTACAACAAGCCAGTTAAGGCTACCCTGTTAGGGGATTTTCCAACTGTTGAGGTGGTTAGAGATCAACAGGTATTACAATGATCTGGTAACAACACTCAATGCCAATGCAGATCCACTTAAGCTCCTCTTCACCTTCTGCACTTACACTCTGCAGGTATCACTTCTTTCCTTTGGTCTGGCAAGGATCTTGTATCTCTTCTCTTGGATACTCACACATAGCTTTTGCCAACAACCTTTGAAATAATCACAACATTGACCTTATAGGATAATAGACAGGTCGGTAGCATAAACCCTAAACCCTAGACTTGTTAGGTTAAGGAATTCAAACAGTTCAATCCTGATCATTGATCATACTATATTAAATGCAGTAGATCTTGAATAAATCTCAAGACATTTTCCATCGTTCATTATCCAATGATTTCATGGTGGTTGATAATCCATCACACATTTTCACCATTTACAAACCTTGCACACTCCCGAGGTAGATAGGGATAGTCTTCTTCATGCAAGATCCTTCACGCGTACAAGGCTAACGTGGCAACACGATATGTTCTTTGTTATACTACTTACTCATCACACAAAGATCACTGGTTGAGCCATACAGGCTTGAAGCACTTCAACCGGAAACCTTGAAGTTGAGACTACCAACTGGTAGTCATACAGCGCTTCCATGTGCCGGTTCCCATAACCATATGTTGGTTCACCTTGAACAAGCACACCGCATCACTTTGGCACAAATGTCGGTTCACAGTGTTATACCGGTTCTCACATATGCCAATTCATACCTCTTCAACATATTTACATCAATGACAACATACAATGTCATTATGTCCACATATCAGTTCACATAATGCCAACAAGTACAAAGCAGTTCCAAATATTATTATAAATTAGCAAATGTCTGTGCTGATTTTTTTGTATTAAGTATCATATAATATCAATACAAAATTCAGAAGTCTTGGCTGGAGAACACATAGCTAGCTAATGATTTAAATCACATAGTGTAGATAAAACCATGTCAGGAAGGATCGCGGGCCATATTATGAGGCCATATACATAGGATGCAGTTGAGTTACAAAATTACAAAGATGAGTCCCATAACTAAAATATAACATAGAGGATTGACAACTAGTTGAATAGGAAGGAAGAGTTAGGATCATTATTGTCACCCATAGAGGGGAACCACGCAGTCCATCCTAGCTCCCCCTCACACCATACCAGCACATTTCCTTGGGTGGAGTAATCTCTGAAGGGGTGGGAAGGCAGACCTTCTAGTTCCAGTTCGATAAAATCATCCCTCTATTGTCTTGCTTCCATCTCTTGCATGAACCTTATCAATGCCTATTCGAAATGTGTCTTGTTGCTTCCCATACAGTCCCAAGTGAAGCCATGGGAGAGATCTCAGATGAATACAAGAGTTGTTCCATTCTTCAGCCATCTGTCAAACTTGTCTACGTCCAGCAGTAGAACCACAGTGATCTACATAGCAACAAGGTAACGAATGAGTCTCCTAAGAGACTCAATGAGGTATCTACCCTTTCCATTAAACACATCATCATTCCTAGATTTCCAAATGATCCAAAGAATTTCCAAGGAGAGAACAAACCAAAAAAGGTTAGCACATTTCTTGCCACCTCTAACATAACCAAGTACCACCTCTTCAATAGAAAAACATTTATTACTAACTGAGATGCCAAACAATTTCCATAATTCTTTGCAAAATAAAATTCAAAGAAAATATGAGGTACAGACTCGAGGAGAGATAGAGTTTACATAGTAGGGGGTCACCATTATTATTTTTAAGCGGCAGTTTGCGGAGCAGGAGTTTCCAGGCAAAAAAATTATTTTTTGGTTCAATCAAATTAGACCAGAATCTCAAAAGCCAAGTGTGCCATTTTTTGGAATCCCAAGTGAGGTTCTAGATGTTGATGAGATGGGAAAGAATATCTTCAGAGTCAGCAAGGGTAGAGTGGATCAATTTGGCCTTTATTAGAGGAAGGGGGGAGCCATATTTCCAATAGAGGGAGGAGCTAGGGGAGAGCGAGGAGGGGGCAGAAGAGGAGAGGATGGGGATGAGTGTAGATTTGAGGACACTGTAGGTTCCAGCTTGGGAGATGGGGAGGCTGAATTTGGAGCTCAGAGCCTCCCAAGAGGCCAAGGTACCATCTTTTAGAATGTGTTCAAAAGTGACCAATCCTAGGTTGTGCCATTTCAAGGCAGAACACCCTTGAAGACAGGCCAATTGTTTCCCATTATGAAGAGTATTCCACCATAGACCTGCCCAAGTTGAGAGAACCCTTATTATCAATAATGTTCCTATTGCTAATGAATTGTCTAACATGGTTCCAAGCCTTCCATATAGACTTGAAGACTTCTGATCATGCAGGGGAGATCTCAAAATTACTAGCAATCAGGTCCCCCATGGGTAAGTTCTTCCATTTTTTTGCCATTTTTGGGGTGGACCACTGTATATTGTGTCTAATCAAAATTTTCCAAGGTTCATAGCCATCATGGGATTTACAAATCCATTTGGTAGCCAGGGAAATTCCCTATATTTTAAGATCTTTGAGGCCCATACCCCCCTAAAGCTTAGATTTGACACACCAATCCCATTTGACAGCATGTTGTTTCCTGTTCCCCTTCCCATCTGACCAAAGAAATTTTTTGATTTATTTTTGAAGATAGTTGAACTAGCAATTACTAAATAGCCAAGCTGAGGAGCAGTAGATTTTATATAATGACAAGATTTTTTGACAGACTTGGAAGCGACCTGCCAAGGAGAGAAAGTTCCTGTTCCATTTGGTGAATTTTTTATCCACCTTATTCCTGAACCACTCCCACATTTCTTTCAGATTTGGGGAGACAGAGAATGGAATACCTATATATCTAGTGATAGTGTTCATCCCTCCCCATTTCAATTCAAATTTAGACATCCAGTTGGGAAAGGAATCAGTCCATCCTAGCAGGGAAGATTTGTGGAGATAAATTCTACTACCTAAGGCCTTATAGAAAATTTCAATGTTATGAAGGAGAGAGGATAAGTTTCCCTCATCTAGGGTGAATAGAATAGTTTTATCATCTATGAACTAAACATTGATGATTTCTTCTTTATTAGGGAGAGAAATACCTTTGACCCTGGGGGTTATACTATAGTCCTTAAGCATATAGTGCATAGCATCAACAATCAGGACAAATAGGGTTGGGGCAAGTGGGCATCATTGTCTAATTGACCTGGAAAGAACAATATTACTAGATTTGCTCCCATTTACATCCACAACAGCATTGGCATCATAGAGTAGTGTTTGCACAGTCTTATAGAATGTCTTTGGGAAGCCCAAAGTTACTAACATCTAGACTATGAAGCTCCACTCTATTCTATCATATGCCTTTTTAAATCAATCAACAACATGGCCCCATTTTGTCCTAAGACCTTAGCCCACTCAAGTGATTCCCAATAGGTCATGAAGTTTTCAAGGATATATCTGTCGTTAACAAAACCTATTTGGGTGGGGCTGATTATTTTTGGCAGAAATTTAATCAATTTGTTGGCTACCACTTTGGCCAATATCTTATAAGATACATTTAGTAGCATGATAGGCCTCAAATTCTTAAGCAATGTCTTGTCCCCCTCCTTAGGAATGAGTTTTATAAGCCCTTGATTGATTTCTTTTCCCGGGGTTCCTTTGTTGATAGCCTCCAGATAAAGGTCATGGAGGTCTCCTACAATCGACTCAATGTTTTTCTTATAAAATTCCACCGGAAAGCCGTCTGGTCTAGGAGACCTGTCATTGCCCATTGAGGAGATGGCCTTTGCAATTTCCTCTCTTGAGATGGGTTTCCCTATAGATTCACAATCCTCGGCATTAAGCTTGGTTGGGGTCAACTCCTTGATGAGTTCCTTGGCAGCCCTATAGTCATCATTTAATTCTTCTGTGGTGAATAGTTTTTGGTTGAAGTGGGAGAAGCACTTTAGGATCTCCTCTGAGTCTATAATATGGGTATTGTTATCCCAAATAGCATTGATGTTCTCTTTTGCGTCTTTGACTTTAAGCAGTTGGAAGAAGAATTTTGACCCCTTGTCTCCCGAGTCCAACCAGTTTAATTTGGTCCTAGTTTTCAACCCTCTAGTTTTCTGATTTTGTATCTTCCTAAGGTGGTCCTTGATTGACACCAGAGTGTTAGTAAGGTTTTCATCATTAGGGGAGTTTTGTAGGTTCATCTCTACAATGCAAAGGTCTTCTTGAAGCAGTCTTTCTACCCTCCTGGCATCCTTGGCTTTCTTTTTCCCCACTGTTTGATAGAGGGTGGTCCAGTTTTTAATGTTCAGGTTCCATTTATCAATCTTAGAGAGTCAGTTCCGATCTTTCATATTAAATAGTCTAATGAAGGCCAGGGTAGAACAAAGATCCTCATCCTCCAAGAGTCTAATGTTTAAGTTGAAGGAAGGAGGTCTTGAAGAGGGGAGGAGGCCAGATGGAGAGAGGTCAATTCCCATTATTATGGGGTGGTGATCTGACACTGTGTATGGGGAGATAGAGTAATGATCTCCATTAGCACCTTTGTCAATATCAAAGTGGCATTTATTGAAGTAAAGTTTGTCCAGCCTATAGTAGATCCTTTTATTCATCTATTGGTAGTTATACTAGGTGAACCATACATTGTTCAATTGGTCTTTCCTTCTATCAATAGGATCAATAAGATGTACTTTATTAATCATTTTGTCCCATTGCAACCTTTCCATTCCCTTCCATTCAAATTTGTTGTTACCTTTTTTGTAATTGGCTGATTCAACCATATTAAAATCCCCCCCAATAATCCATGAGATATCTTCCAGTCCTGTTAGCCCGCTCCATAACTCCCCCCTCTCTCTATAGTCATTAGGGTCATATACAGAGAAAATTTCAAACTTTTGGTCTTCCAGTTGAATAGAAACCCATGTAGCCCTGGCACAGGGGGATTGCCCCCAGTTGATCACTTTGATGGCCCATTTAGGACTAAGTAGAATGGTTGTACCTCCTTTACCCTTGGTATGATTAGTATAAAAGGAAGTATCCTCCCTCCAGATACATTTAAGGTTGATTTGCAGGGTGAAGCCCATAGCTTTTAGCTCTTGTAGGAGGAGGCAATCCATGTTCTTATGGCCATTAAGGAATCTTTTGATGATATATTTCTGATCAGGGGCCTCAAGGCCCTTGATGTTCCAAGAGATTGTTTTCAGCATGACTCACTTAGTTGGGTAGGGTCCGTTTGGTATTTAAATCTCTCAAAACATTTAGGCCATTCCTCTTTATTTGTGATATTGCTAGCATCAAATGAAATAGAAGAGCAGGGTCTACCTCTCTTCTTCCTTACCTCAGATATTTGTTTAGGGCCAAGGGATTCCTTCCTAGAAGCACTATCTTTATTGTTCTTGGGGGATCTCTTCCTTCTAGCTTTCCTATTTTTAACCATAGTAAATCCTTCCTATGTATCTACCGAGCCTTGTTCAAAGTTAGTGTTTCCAGGAGTGAAGGGGTCCATGATGATCCCCACTTCTTGAGTGGCAGCTTGCTCTGCCTTCAAGGCATCAATAGGGGAGCTAGAAGTACAATATGTATTACTAGCAGGGTCTCTCCTAGTGGCCTCGGATTCAATGCGTGCATCTAGAGGGACTACTAAGACCTCATCCATAGTAGGTCCTCCCACTTCCCCTTCCAGGGTAGGAGTCTCATTAGTTTTGAGTCTAGTAAGATCTTTACATGTAGACAATTTAGGGTCCTGGTCTGAGGCCCTGCTAATGGTATCTGTTATAATTGGAGCACCCCTATCCATGTCCTCAAGGTCAAGTATCTGCCATGGGGAGGCTTCAATTTCCAATTTATGCTTAAGAAGGCTTTTCTCAAGAACTTTCCTATCTTTAGTTTCTCTTCTCAATTTTTCCATCACCAGCTGTTGTGCATTCTGGGATCTTGGGCCCGGGAGACGATCATGGATGCCAACAAACTCAGAGGGGCTAAAAGGTGGAGGATGGGCAGTAGAGAGGGCTTCCTTAATAGAATTGTTGTAATTCAGGATGGAGTTAGCCATCGAGGGGGCTAAGGAAGATGAGGGGGTCAGGTGGTTGAGGGGAAGGCGGTGGCAGGGGGAAAAAATAGGTTGGGGGGGTGGAGGGAGGATCATGAGAAGGGATAGACGAAAGAGGTTCAGAGGGGGCAGTCTGAGTCTCGGAGGGGGGAGGACCAAAAGGATGTGTCTTAACTCTGTTGGTTTTTTTTTGTCAATAAAGGGAATTTACTTCTAAAATGGCCACTTGCCTTACAGTAATGATAGGCATCTATGCCACCCATGTATTCAGTTGGATAGTAGAAGGTTTTATTGTCCAGACATATAGCAATTTCGGCAAGGTAGACCATACCCGGTTTGAGGGCAATGAGTAATCTAGTGTCAAGATGAGGGAGAACCGAGGGGGAGGAGTCAATTTTTACAATTTTCCCCAATGGTTCCTGCAATTTTATCAATACAAGACTAGAGAAATGGGGGGCTATTTTTAATGGTTATCCATTTTGGACAAGATAGGGCGATAATTTCATCATAACAACCCTAAAAGATGAGTTCCCTACTGACCAGAACTGTTTATTTACAATCTTTCTTTGGCTTTCTTTATTGTCAAAAAAATTAAAAACATACCCTTTTGAATCATTCTACAAAATGAAAAATGAAACCCTGGTTTATTAAACCACACATCTTGTCGCTATTTGTTCATGTATTGGCGAGATGGTACATTATTTACATCAAAGGCAGCAAAAAAATAGCCGAATCCCTAAGTCTTGAAATCTCAAAAGAAATGGAAGAAAGCATTCAGCCATTAGGTTTAATGATGATGCGCTTCGAGGGGGAGACCTCACCTTGTTTTCTCGTGAGATGGGCTTCATATTCATGCTATTATGCGGTCTCAAACTTTGCATCTTCAAGGAATAGAAGTCGCTTGCCCTCCACCACTTGACTGAAGGTTTTCCGTCTCGCTCATTCGTTCTCAGGGGAAGGAATGACCAGTTTAACTTTGCTATGGGCATCTTTATTGGCCTCCATTAAAGGCAGTATGTGCATAGTAAATGCTCAAGGGATGCCCAGCGAATCCAAGGAGCCCTCACACGCGGTGGCAACCTGCAACCAGTGACACCTCCAAATTTTGTGCCCTAGTTGCAGAGCGCCCCAACTTCCCCAACTAATCCTCCTATGAACTTCCATGTTTGTGCTGATTTCATAAAATCTGCTAGAAAATATAAATTAACATACAATTGACATCAGTAATGTCATTTCACCTTTGTTTTAAACATTAATAACTCCTATGTGAATTATATATATATATATAAATTTGTATTTTTTTCTAACAAAAAATATTTTTTTTGCTTACTCTAACCAATTGAAAGGAAGAAAAATAACATTTTAAAATCTTCAAAAAAAAAAAAAGTCTATAAGCTTTTTGTCTAAAAATTTAAATTATCTTTACTGATTGGTTAAATTAATTGAAAAAGAAAAATTGAGTGAATGCAATAGTATCCTGCCTTGTCAAGAACTGGAGGAGAGGAAAAGTGTTAGTCCATCCAAATGCATGTAAACCACATAAATAACTCAATAAAAAGCAAAATAGAATGTTATACGTACATCCTCCCTTGGTTTGAACCTTCGATGAAGTAAAGAGTGTGCCCCCTCCTTGCTTGATTGGATTGGTTCCTTGATTGGGAAGCAGAATGCTCTCCACTACAACAACATCTGGTTTTTTTATGAAATGGGATGAAGATGGATGAAATTAGCTAAGTGTAGGATGATTTGGGCATTATGAGGATATGATAGATGATTTTAGATCTTAAAAGCCCAACATGAGATTACTTAGATGATGGATGTAGAAATGAGGGGAGGGGACTCCAATTTATAGATTGGAAGAGGCCAAAATAGAGGGCCAAGATTGATTTGGAATGGAGGGTGGAGATTGAAGGAAAGTGATGGGAAGGATTGAGAGGACAAGGTGTGGAGACCAAGACATTTTTCATAAAAGCATTTCTTGTCTCCACACTCCTCAAGGTGCATAGGGAAGAGATCCCTAGGCACATTGGAGAAATAAAAAGGAATTAAAAATTCCTTGGGAAGGGACAAGGGAATTAAAAATTCTCAAATAGAAGATTGCATAGAAAGAATAAAGGAGAAAAGGAATTAAAAATTGCTTGAGAAGAGAAGGCATGAGAATGTGCAAAGTATTTGAAATCCTTTGACATGACCAAAGTAGGTGCATTTAAGGTTTGGAGGATAAAGAGGGACAAACCATTTATGGAAAATGGTTGACTTGTTCCTAATCTTGAGGATTAGGGTTGTGCAAATGATTAAGAGAGGTGATTATATGGGCTAATAAGATATTAGAGTGCAAGTGGGAAAGTTAACAGGATGTGACATGAGGAGAGAGAATGAGTGGAAGAATATAAAATTGGAGGATAATGTTAATCATGGTTCTAGAAGAATTAATTAAGCTAAGTGGATATTAGAGAAAGTGATTTGTAGGAATTACATGATTAAGTTAATTAATTAAAATTAATTAACTAAGAAGAATTTTAGAAGAATTAATAACTTGGATGACTTTAGAAGAATGGGAAACTAATTAATATATTGTCAAATTAATTATTGGACTATGGTGACAAAATTAATTAAATTTGATTTAATTAATTTTGAGAAGAATAAGGATAGACATAATTAAATAAATTAATTATGTAGAAAGTGGCAAATTAATTAAATATCCAATTTAATAAAGTTTAGACATCTACAGGAACTAATAGTATATCTTTTAAACATGCACCCTAATAAACTCATAATTAGCCCAAAATGATAATATGATACATCACAAGTCATGGATTAGGACTTAACATCATATATAAATAGTGTTAATCAACACCCACCCACACACATAGAGAGTTCAACTATTTAACTAGGAGGTCTTGAAACATGCTACAACATAAGAATCATATAAAATAAAAGTATGATGGAGTCCTAGAATGATTGAGCCTTAAAAAAGTGTTGGAGAGGAGAGGATTTTCTAGGAGACCTATAATAAAATACAATTTAATGCTCTTAAATACAAGGACATGGTAATAAATCACACAAACTTTTGTTAAGTTGTTTCTTGGTAGCAATGGAAAAGGTAAAAGCTGATTAAAATTTAAATTTTGAAATATTAATGCTTAAGCATGTTATTCCAAGGTTAATCCGTTGCTTTTGAAAATGACTTTAAATATAAGGACATAGCATTAAATCATCTAAAAATGTTCCAAGTCAATCTTTGGTGAGACATAAATAGACAAGATTAAGTTAAATTTGCATTTCAATTTTGAACTTCAAGAAATCAAATTTGTTAGATGAAGTTGAGGTTGCATTTATAAAATGGTTTGCTACATAAAAAAATGTTCATATTGAAATATATAATAAATGTACATGAATAAATATATGCAATTAAGATATACATTAGAAAAATATATTAAAAATCTAGATAAGTCCAAATATAATAAAAATGAGTACATAAATATAATGAATGAATAAATAAATGAACACTTTATTGAAATAAATATTATTTATACATAATATATAAATGTATTAAATTGATGTAACAAATCAAAAGATGGATTACAAAAACCCAAAGAAAAAGAAGAGAAAAATATTGAGGCAAGTATAAGGAAAGCCTACCCACGAGTGTATGTCGAAGGAGTAAATTGTATTATCGACATTTAGAATAGTATACGAATAAGGACAGTAAAACAAACATTAATAACATTTCAAAACCAATCAAGTGCGGACCAAAGGAGAATAAAATTTCATATAGAAATAGCACAACACCTGCAAAAGAATCTATAGTTGAAATCGATGTCGAGGATATCATTGAAGAGGAGGCACAATTCTTGGAAAAAAACGTAGCTATCGGAAGAGTCACTGAATGGAAACCTAGCAAGGAAGAATTCATAAAAAATGGGGCATTTTCTCCCTAAATCCTTTTATTGTAATAATTGTAGAATCAGAATAATATACTTGAACAAGGAGTATGGTGGTTCAAAAATAATTTAGTTTATCTGCAAAAATGAGTAAGGAACTTCAATCCGGTCATGGCTATACCCTCAAAAGGAGCTTTTTGGGTCTAGTTAAACAATTTACCAATGGAATTATGGACAAGAGACAATCTCAAAAGGATTGGGACATACATTTGGTATGGTAGTAGGCTTATAAATGGGCAGGGAGACTCTAGGCCATGTTCGCCTAAATCAAAATAATTGCTATTTAGAAAATGCCTGAGAGCAAATCCATTTAATTACAAAGGTAGGTATATTGAAACATGAACTAAAAATTGAAGAAGACAAGTTTTATTGCTCATATTGTAATAGCATAAGACACCTAGGGAATTGATGCCCTAGATAGATTATACTAGAGGAAAAGTCATAGAGAATGGTATGGAAAAGGAAAACCACAATGAAACCACAAAGGGCATCAGAAGTAAAAATCATCACTAAAGAAATTAAAAGAAAAAAATCAATAGAGAGAAAGGCGATGTGGGAACAAGAAAAGATAGAAAAGAGCAATGCATCCTCCAACCAAAAGATAGAGAAATCACCCAATACAACAAATAATGAGGAAAGAAAAGTATTTGATGTTGAACAGGGGATGAAAATGATTCTTTATAATACAGTAATACTAGAAGAAGATATGAGGAATCAAAACAAAGAAGAAATAAATAGATCTAATGAAGGAATATATACCACAACAGAAGACCTAAGTTTTAATAATTTGTAAAATGCCACTCCAATTAAAGCATAGGCAAAATATAAATGTAGCATCATAAATTGTCACCAAGCCAATTTACACCTCATGTTTGTGCCCCTACTTTAGCACGTCCCCTCCTCATCTCCTATTTAGGTCTATTTAGTGTTTTATCTCTGATTCTGATGCCATGCACACCCACCAATTAATTTCCTAGAGTGTTATCCTTCTCCTTGGGGCTAAAACAAGGTCCCTGACTGAGGGCCATGGTGCTAGTGCCCTGGTCCTAGGACCCTAGTCCCTCTTAGTTGGGCCCTATCTCTCTAGTGAGAAATTAACTTTGTGGCTCCGCATGATCGTTGGAGCTTAGCCTAGCTAGTAAATGACCTAGATACCCCTATATAAAGATATTTGATCAGCCTAATTTCATCCTAACTAAGTCTCCATCTCTAAGTAATCAAACATATGTGCATTCATGAAGCATTCATCATCAAGCATTTTTAGATATCTTCAAGGTTGCATGTTCTTCATTCAATCATTGTGGAACAAAACTACATCATTCGTATGCAAGAATGTGTGTGTGATTAGAGTTTTTTCATGTTCATGCCATTTTATACAGCATATGTGATTACATTTAAGAAGCAAAGCACCACCATCAACCATTACAAATATGAGGTATATCCTTTCATTATTTATTTCAGTATTTTCAATATTTCATTCAAGGTTAATTCTTAAACTAAGGTTTGACTTAGGCAAACCTCTATTCCCAATCATTTTCCCTTCTCTAGTGTGCGGAGGAACATGTATGAAGCTGTAACTTTGAGGATCAACATAATTCACAGAGACAAACAGGTTCCCCTTTGGACGGTGAAAAGTGTGGAGGACTAGAGCGACGAGCATTCTGGACCTAACAATTTAAGATGACCTTCTAGGAATAGATTCGGACACTCATATATATTACTTAGATTTAGGTTCATGGCTTCATTTGACAATCATAGCTCACTATTCATGCATTTTTACTTCAATTTCGACACATTTACCCTAATTTCAGCATTTTCACAATTCAACTTAAAAGAGAGTATTCAATTTCCAATATAGTGAATCTAATAAAAATTCTTAGCCCTATCCTTGCTGATTTGAGGTTGGATATGTTGGACTCACCCCTCTTTAATGTAATTGGTCCCTAAACAAAAATTAGTGGTCTTCTCCCTTCTTGTGGTGGAAACCCTATTTTTTCACCTATTACAATAAATTCATAGAAACAAACCAAGAAGAGATTGATGTAGATCCAATAGATGAATTGGATATGATAAAACAAAGAAGCATTACTCAGATTGTAGCTGATGTTAAAAAAGTGACCCTTAAAATAAGGGTAGAGGAAGGAAAACATGTAATGAAGTAGGAAGATGAAGCCACGAGAAGGGAACATACTGCCATTAAAACATATTTACTGAGATCTGGCACCAAGGAGGCAAATCCTCCCTTGGGAAGCAATGAAGCTCTTCATGTGGAATGTTAGGGGCATGAATACCCCTAACAAGATATGCTTAGTCAAACGTCATCTATAAAAATAGCATTATGATATCATCTTCATTCAGGAAACCATGCTAACAAAATTAGAGTCAGACCAATTCATTAAGCACTATAAAGGGTGGGAAGGATATTTTATGGAAGCAGAAGGTGCTTTAAGTGGTTTAGGGTTGCTTTGGAGACCCAATTAGGTACACATCAAAATCAAGAATTCTACAAAATACGGGCAATGGCCATAGGTAAGTAGCATACAAACTCCTTTATATTTCTCTGTCATTAATTAATATGGACCAATAAGAACAGATGATAAACAAAATCTATGAATATAATTAGGCAATATCATCAATTTCATTCAAGAGCCTTACATTTTAGGAGGGGATTTTAACACCATTAGTAAACCTAAATGAAAAACTGGGAGGTATTGGAAGAATCACACAAGTTTAGAGATATTTTAAAGCTTTTGTTAATACAAATTCCCTTATGGAGTGTAAACCTATAAAGGGAAATTTCACATGGAATAACCACAAATCTTGATTCACAAACATTGCAAAACATCTAGATCATTTTCTTCTATCAATAAATTAGATTAATAATCTAAGCCTTCCAATATCCCAAATTCATCTGAATCCCATTTCAGATCATCTTGTAGAACTAGAAATTATAGAGAATCCATAGGCACAAAAATCACAATTCAGATTTGAGAGAATGTGGACGAGACACCCTGATTTGCTTCCTAGTTTGAAAAGATGGTGGAAATAACTAGCTAGTGATAAAGTCATGCATATGTTTATCTTCCATAAAAAAATTAAAAAACTAATTGGGAACCTTAAATATTGGAGCAAATCAGTCTTCGACAATATTTTTAAGCATAAGATCATAATAGAAGAAAAATTAGAGGAATTAAGCTAGAATGTAATCCAACATGACATGACACAAATAGAATATGACAAAGAAAAAATATTGATGTCAAAATATAAAGAGATTTTAAGTAGGGAAGGATGTTACTAGAGAACAAAATCTAGGGAAGTATGGCCAGGAGAGGGAGATCTTAACACCAAGTTCTTCCATAACACCTTCAAACTCAAACAAAATCTAAGCAAGATAACTTAAATAGAAAAAGAGGGTCAACCATTACAACTAATCCATAATAAATTCAATAGTTTGTAGTTGAACATTTTTCATAATATTCTTGGAAGAATGGGAGATGCAGATAAACTACAAAATGACTTTATCAATGATATACCACAATTGATATTAGATGAAGATAATAGATTTCTCATGCAACCCACAACACTAGAAGAAATTAAGAAAGTGGTATTTGATCTACACCCTGATAAAGCCCTCAGGCTGGATGGTTTCACAACACTACTCTTCCAATTGTGCTAGGAATTCATGAGAATAGATATCTAGCAAATAGTAGTAGAATCAAGGAAGAGAAAAAAATTCCTTAAGGACCTCAACACAACTAATATAGTGTTGATACCTTAAAAATCAGACACCAAAACCTTTGCAGATTTCAAACCCATTTCACTATGCAACACGACCTACAAGATTATAGCTAAAGTCATAGCAAACAAATTAAAACCAGCCTTGACAAAAATCATCTCAGAAGAATAAAGTGGTTTTTTCCTCGAAAGAAACATAACAAACAACATTATAATAGCCCACGAAGTTTTACACTCTATTCGCAAAGCAAACCTTATAGGCATGATATTAAAATTAGACATAGCCAAAGCATATGACAAGGTGAAATGGAATTTTAAAACATAAATAATGGAAAATATTAGTTTTAACCAAGATTGGCTTAAATGGATATACAACTTTATCTCAACCTCACGCTACTCCATACTAATAAATGGATCACCTCAAGGCTTCTTTCAAGGAGTGAAAGGGTTAAGATAAGGAGACCCAATTTTGCCATTACTTTTCGTCATTACAATAGATGCACTAAGCATATCAATCTCCAATATGAAAACACAAGGAAAATGGGAAGGAATCAAAATAATACAAGAAATTCCAACATTCTCCCATCAAATGTTTGCAGATGATACAATATTATATGGTGCCTCTACCATTAAAGAAACAAAGCAGATTAATGCACTTTTACACAAATACATAGATATTTTAGGTTAACCAATAAACATAAACAAATCCAACATATATTTCTTCAACAACACAAAGAGAATACAAAGAAAAATCAAAATGATATTCAAAGTTAATGAAGATAAGCTACCCTCGAAATATCTAGGAGTGCCTTTCTTCAATGGAACACAAACAGTAGATTTGTGGAAACTTGTATTAGAAAAATACCATAAAAAAGCAAAAAATTGGAAAAGGGAAAGGTTATAATTAACAATGATTAAATCAATCTTATCAACAATCCCCCTTTACACCCTCTCTTGTTGTTAGTTCCTCCAAATTTTTATTCAATATTCCTAAGAATTAGCCTTCATCCATTGACAAAAATCTGAAACAATTGGCTAGTTAACAAGAATTACCAATAAGATATGCAATTCTCCTACTCTTCGGGCTCTACAAGACCTAGGTGGGTGAACATTAGCAATAATGTTAGATCAAGAACAAATGATGATGAATATTTCTTGTTAACAGATGACTCTCAGCAAAACTATTTAGAATATACTTGAGCCCTCTTCAAAATAGGCTCCATTCTACATTTGGATCATGACATTGATTTCTCAGAGTAAAACCTTCCACTAAAATATTTACTTACTAAACTAGAAAATAAAGATTACTTTGATTTAGAGTTGGTTACTGAAAAAATGTATATAACAAGACCAATGCATTATCCATTGGAACAAAGTCACATATCTGATAGATTTGATGCTAGTTGTACACACTATTTTGGATACGAATGCCTTACAAATGCACCCCATTGTCATACACATAAATAATACATATCAAATTACCCAATCCTCCCAAAGTTACTGTAATTAATAATTAGTATTTAATTTCCTCCTTGAAGAAAACCCAATTAATGCATCACACATCCACAAGAAATTCATAAAGACAATTTCATTTATCCTTGATAAATGAAATCATATAACCAAAGGAGAATAAACTGTGAGATAATCTATGGTAATGTTTTCATTAATTTTTTGTGCATGCAATAGTACAATTCAATAGAAAAAGATCCTATTAAAACTCATAATATGGAGAACATTCTATTTTAATACTATGTCCATACAAAACATTTCAAAACCCTTTACAAATGACCCTAAATTTCCTTTTATAGAAACAAGAGAGCAATAAAGCTTCATGTCAGTTCGCCACTTGTCAAAATTTAAATTTACAATAGAAAAATATACCAGGGACATCACATGATAAAAGAAGCATGAGAGAAGGAAAAAATAACTCACAACTAACAATGATTCTTGTTAAACCACTTCCTCAATTGTTACACCTTTTGCTAAGTTGGAGAAGAGAACAAATATGATGTCGAGGTGGTGTTTGGAAGTTATGTTGGAAATGAGATGTAAATAAAATAAGAAATCTTTGGTCAAGAATGACCAAGGCACTAAAATTTCTCCTCATTTCATTCATTTACTTCTCCTTAAGTAAAATTTGATGGTAGGTATCAAGATGAGTGCTATATGTTGGGCTTACTAAAGAAGAATTTAATCTATTCAAAATTATAACACTATATTCTAGCTCATATAAATCACTCAGTTGCACCTAAAAATTTTCTTCTAATTTATCTATATCATCTATGATTTATCAATTATTTTGTGCCAAAGATATTTCCCAATCTCCATTCTCCATTCCAGCTCTTTTTTATATTCTCCATTGTCCTTTATGAATGAGGGAGGAGGAATACCTTGCAATTGATCGAACCTGTGCAAAGCCTTTGCTACTTGCCCATGATATTTACGATGCTCAACTAGTCATGCATCAAATTCACACATTGTAGTGTCCAATTCACTAAACATATTTTCCCACAGTCCCTTTTCTTTATCCTCAATAGCCTCAAAAAACTTGTGTAGGCAATAGAGTAATTGTTTCTTTTTGGACAAGTATTTCAATATAAGTTTCAGATGAAACTCTACTTCTTGTTGTCTCTGGATGACTTGAATAATCTCTTAATGCCTGGTCCATAGAACCTAGAGATGAGGTAGTAGTCACTCAAATTTTCCTTAATGAGATTCTAAATAAGCCTAAACCTATTCATCTTGAGCTCCCTCTTCAAGGATACTAATTCTTGTTGTACCTTGACCAACTGTCTCTCTGCTTCTTCTCTTTTACCCCTCTCAAGGATAACATCTATTTGTGATTTTGATTTTGTAGCCTCTGATTCCAATAGAAGGCCCTTTCCTGTAGACAATCCTAATGCCTCTCTCAAGTCATTATTCTCCTTTACAATTTGTGTAATAATTTCCTCTTGCTCTTCCAATTTTTCTTTGTTGAAGAGAGTTGTGTTTACATTTAACTCTACTACCTCAGTAGTCAAATTTTCTTTCAATCTATAAACCATAAATTACCCCAGGACTTTCTATGGGTCAGGGATTATTACTGACCTCTTTCCCTCTAGATATAAGCACCACGTTGACAGAGTCTTGTCTAAGGGTTTGAACTCCAATCCAAAACATAGTTTGTCTAGCCCTTCATCAATAAGGTGAAAGTTAATTCCTTGGCTTCTCCTCATATTATCAAAAACAATATAGGAAGAAATTCCCATCCCTAAAATCATCAAACAACCAACTTTCTTCAACAATTCTCTCCCCTTCTTAGGTGTCATGCTTTCAAACTCTTCCTTCACACCTTCATAGAATTTTCTATTGTATTCTTCACATTTCTGTTTGGGGATGTCAACTTGTTTACCAATTAATTCTCTTCCTTTCTATTTGTATAAAAACAATTTAAATTCCTTTGAATAAATAAATTCATGATCAAATAAAAATACTTCAGAAGCCCTTCTCACATCTTCAACCAAGTAATCACTGTTGGCAATTGACACTCATCAGATTCATTTTGTTGTCATTGATGGCAACAAGATCATATGGAAGTCACCAATTTCTTTTGTAAAAATTAGAGAAAGGGCACTTTGAAGATGAGAGACCAGTCTGTTGTCATAGATGAAGACCTTATTGCCTAGGTCATGGGACTTTGAAGGGAAGGAAGCAACTATTACAGAGACAAAAAAGTGAGCAAGGAGGCCATTGAAAGATATTCTGAAACTGAAAAGGAGGAAAAACACCTGGTGAAGCCAAGTAAAACTTACTATCCCCCTAGGGATTTTGTTAAACTATGGAGGGAGGTCCTTTTTGTTATAATGCGCTATATTACTTTGGATGGTAGATTCACTAAAGTATACGACTACCATTTTGTTTTCATGAATCATTTTAGGCATGATGAGAAGGTTAACATTCCATATTTTTTGTTATGTTCCATGAATGCCACCATTAAGGCCTATAAAGAGAACCCTATGGGTGACACTGTCATGCATCAAGCCTTAATGGTTCTTATTTATGACCACCTCAAGGCTAACCAAATAGCCCACCCGTAGCCCTTTATTTCTAAGTCCGAGGGGGATGGGTCAAACTCTATTTTTTCTTTGGATGAGGGTTCTGATAGTGATCCAACGAGAAATTCTAAGGAGAGTATGGATGACTCGGAAGTTCAAGTAGGAAAGAAGAGGAAACATTTGACAACTAGGCCTTCCTCCTCAAAGGGCAAGAAATCTAAAGGCAAAATTCTCTAGATAAGCTCCTCGGAGGAGGAGGTCTCTAAAAATTTAGAGAAGGAGAAACCCCATGGTTCTTTGAAAAAGAAAACCAAAACCTATACTCAGACCAAAAACAAACAAAAGAGAAAGGATGAGAATGTAAAGGAGCTGGAGGAACATAAACAGAAAAAGATTTCAGATGTTGATCAGAACTTGGAGGAGGTGACCACTGGAGAAGTTCATAGGAATGAAGATAAAGCTATTGTTGATGACACCCCAAATAAGAAACAAGACAACTCTGGGAAGATAGATCCCCCCTCAAACCCTCCTCCTAAGGGTTTAAAAGGTTTTATGGACACCGTGGAATGGTTAATCACCTGTTACAAGAAAGTTGTGGATGACAACAAGAAGCTCAACCATAGAATCCAGATTCTGGAAACTATCAACATGGGTGAAGGGAAGACTATGGAAGATTATATGGAGGATTTGACAAATATAGTTGCTAAAGCTGAAAATATAAGAGATTCCTTCAACCCCAGATTTGAGCAAATCAAGAAAGACTTGTTGGAGAGGAAAGAGAATGCTAATGCTATGGATCAAACTATGTGGGGAACAATCAATAAAGTCAATAAAATTGAGGAATGTCTCAAAAGTATTGCAGAGCAAAGCTTAAACATTTTGAAGGTCTCTGCTAGTAATACCAAAACTCTCATCAACAAATTGGATGAAGAGAAGGACATGCTGGAAATTGACCCTGACACTGAAGGTACAGGAGATATTCAAGGACCTAGAACAAGAACCAGAGGTAAAAAGAAGGAGAAGAAGACTAACAAGGACCTGGATGAACTCAAAGTTGTTGCGGCCACTTATGACTAGTTGGTGATTAAGGCAGAGGACCTCCTGAAGACTCTTTAACTGTGCAGTGTTTTCCTGGTTTCTGTAGTTTTGTTGTTTCTATCTTTTGTTGTCATTTCTATTTACTAGCCTTTTTGCCAGTTGTTTTGTAGGTAGTTTTTTATGGTCTAGATACTCTATGATGATACTTCTTAATCTCCTATGTTAAAGGTTTCGGAACCTGAAAACCCATTTTTCTTATTAATCAAAACAAGATCAGATGGAAGTCATACACTGGCATTAGGAGGCATATACCAGCAGACACCAGCATTAGAGTATCCAGGATTATACCGACACCGACACCAACATCAGTACAAAGGAAGTCAACATCAAGGAAGATTTATTTAGAAAATCATTTTGTAATTATTGTCGAGGCCGACATTGAATATCTTTTTTAATGCATTGTAAGTCGACATAAGGCATATTATTTGTAATGGGTATATAGGTCAGTCTTCTAGGTCATTTTGTAGTGTGTGAAAAAGTGTGTGACATAGGAGAATATAGCAAAACTATATAATGTGAAGTATATGTATTTAGATCATTTGTATGCAAATTTTATATCATGCAATGATCTGTAGATAGATTGGAAAGAATTCTTGGAGGAGAAGAGATACCGGTAATAGTGTCCAGGGTTTATGAACTGATACAGAGAAGAGCTAGAACTGGAACTCTATCTGGCATAGAAGATGCATTTTGTGAGTTCATTTTCAATGTTTTACTTTAGCAGAATCTTGTAGTCAGTGAGACTCTTTAGTGTTGAGAAGTGTTCTCTAGGTAATGTGCCTTCCTGCATGTGGAGGCCCCCATTATATGTAACATCCTTTCATATGGCCAGTGAATTGATATTGTGGGTCACAAATCCCACCATGGTTTTTCCTCTTTGAGGTTTTCCACATATAAATTATGTGTGTTATGGTGTTCATTTATTTGGATGGTTTATTTGCTTCAAGTTATATTCTTATTTGTTTACCGGTTTATATGTGTATGGTATAAAAGGATGAAATCTTATCTTACTGGCAGAACACTGATTCACCACCCCTCTCAGTGTTCTTGGATCCCAACAATTGGTATCAGAGCCTGGCACCTCGGAAGAATTTTAACAGCTTGAGGAAGATCTTGAAACTGAAATCATTGAAAATGGATATGGAGAAGCAACTTGAGATGTCTCTTGAGGATTATGATGTTGAAAGGATGAAGAACTTGAAATTGCAAGATGAATTGAATTCTACAAATGGATTCATTCTTAACCTACAAGAAAGGTTATAATCTGCTCAAGCCAAGAGAAAGGAACTTTTGCATAACCTGGATGATGAGGAGAAGAATGCACTTAAGGAACAATGTCAGAAACTAAGTCAAGCAAACATGCTCATGAAGAATGAAATGCAAGATCTAACTATGAGGTTATCAAAAGATATTGAACATAGAAAGAAGAAGGAAGATAATCTTTTTATATCTCTGAAGAATAAATTTGACGAATGTGGCATATTGACTCATGAGAATAATCTATTGAGAACTGATTTGACACACTCCCAAAACAATGAACAAGAACTTGAAAGACAAATAACTACTCTGAGAGATGATCTGACTACTACAAGTGAGTATAAAGAAAAATTCAGGATTAGTGTTGCACAGTTGGATGACTTATTGAAAAGAAAAATGCAGATTGATGATTCTAGTGGACTTGGATTTGTACAAGGTGAAAGCTCTGGTACTGCAAATGAAGATCAGACAACCGGTATGCAGAACTCATCAGAATAGAGGAAACCAGTAAGGCAATCTAATTCTTATAAATTCAATGGTAGATGTTTTATTTGCAATAAATTTGGGCATATGGCTAAACAATGTAGAATTAAAGAAAATCAAAACTACAATTATGTTCCCGCTCAATGCACAAATTTCAAGAAATATGGTCATAGATCAGAAGATTGCAGAATGAATGTTAAATGTCATGCATGTGGAAAGTTTGGACATTTTTCTAATCATTGTAGGTCAAGGAATGACACCGGATATGTCAAAGGAATTCAAAAGAACAATGTTACATGTTATGCATGCAACAAAATAGGTCATATTGCTAAGTATTGAAGAAGAAAGACTCAACCGGTTAGCAATGATAAAGATAATGAGAAAGGAAAGTAGAAGGTAGATGAAATACAACAAGATCACACTAAGAGATGGGTTAGAAAAATTGAAGAACCAAGTGGAGATGGATCTACATCGATAAATCCCCTGGTAGAACAGAGCATTCCTGCACCGATAGGAAATTCCACCAGTAACTGAGGAATAGGCCTTAGGGGTTGGCAAATTCATTGAAAATATTGATTATTCCTCTGGAGGAGATTGAAAGAGATATGTAGAGTTGAGTTCATCATTGTTCAAGGTTCACCTAGCATAAGACTGTGAAACTGACATCTAGTAAGGTACATCATGAAGTATTTATGACAGAGAACGATTAGGGTTTTATCTGCTGATAAAAAGAGAAAGTGAGTTCATTTTCACTCACATTGCATTCAAGCATTCAGGTGAATTAAGAGTGAGAAAAGGTATTGTGAAAGGATTTTGAGCAGTTATCTGTGAAGCACTAAATCTTCCACCGATGTTCACTTTCAGGTATTCTTTGAAAAAAGGCATCTGGATCTTTAGCTCCTACTTTCATTACAAATACAACCATTTTTTAAGTTAAGGATAGGATGAGGCCCGTATTCAAGGAGGTTCCCCTAATTGCTAAGAAAGAAGACTCTGTGGGAGAATTTTCTAGGGTTCGTAATGGCGTGATGTATGTTGAAGATGTGAGAGCATACATTCACTGCACCCTGGAGGATCTAGGCACAAAGGACATCAAAAGCATGTATCAATCCATGATATTGGGCAGCTTTGAAACCATCAAGCTAGAATACAAAGCAATTGAGGATATAGGGTTAACCGATATTCTATACATATTGGAATTCAAAGATGATGTCATCTAATACATTCTGAGTAGGGTTCACAAAGAGTTCATTTGGCTAGATCGGCCTTACATGATCACCAAGGAGGCTATTCAAGAAGTCACCGGCTTACCCAAAGTCAAACAAGAACCTAGCAAGGAAATTTCCAACATTGAGGTTGAGAAACTCACTGGTGCAACTCCTAATAGCAGATCAATGAGAATCAGCACAATCACTGACATTGATGTGAAATTTGCAAGCATGATAATAGGTTATAAGGTAACTCAATCTAATCGATTGAATTTTGTTGCTAGTTCTTGCATTCATGCTGCATATTAGATGCTGAGGAATAATGCAAAATATAATTTATGTGAATGGTTGAGGAGTGAATTTATGTTGAACCTTGGAAAAATCAAGGGGGTTAAGAAAGGAACTTATAGATACGGAAACTTGATTGTTTGTTTAGTGCTTTACTTCCTGAACGAGCTACCTAGTCTAGGGAAGAATCATTGAGATCATGACATACTGGTAGGTATGCAGATCAAGGAAGAAATCACTGGTCTTGGTACTGATAGAGATAAGAAACTTTGGGGTTATTTCAAAACATTCCAAGAAAACATGAGGCATAGGGAGAGAATATCAAAGAACATTGTGGAGAATTACTCCATTGATATCTGTTTTATGGTGAAAACTGATGAAAATCTCATGGAAGTAGTTGAACCAAGGACCATATGGGTTACAGAGCTTGGATATGAGGTGGATGATAGCATTTTTGAACTCTATGCAAAAATGATGCTAGATTCCCCATTGGATGACAAAACAGAGCATTTTGGCATGACAGAAGAGAAGGCCCTTGAAGTCAAAACTAGCTTCAACAGGAAGAGAAGAGAGATGAAAATAGAAAAGATGTTTGCATATATACAGGATGTAATTCATAAGATAGACACTCAATTGGGTTATGGATCCAAACTGACAGCAAAACTGGTAGTGGCTAGTACTACAGAAGTGAAGAAGCCTGAAGGTTACATTTCTACCATCAATTTTGATTTTGACCCTGAGGATGGTGAACCTCTAGCTTTCAGAAGGGTACAAAGGAAGAAAGTAGATAAGCCACCGGTAGAGTAGAAGAAGGTGGAGCCTAGGAGGAGACTTGTTAGAAAGGCAACTAAACCTACTGCACCCCCACCTCTGGCAAGGAAGCCTATACAAAAGATAAAACTAGTTACATCTACTCTGGCAACCACAAGCAAAAAGAAGAAGAGTGATGATACTAAATCTGGTAAGACCACAAAGACCTGTGCTGAATTAATTGATGAAATTACAAAGGATGGAATGTTGAAAAATGTATCTAAGTATTATGAAGATTTAGGGTATGATGAGAAAAATGAGATTGAAGAGGCAATTTTGTTATACATGGATATATATAAGAAAGCCTTAGTAGAAATTTTGAAGGAAATTCCTCTATCACTGTACAATAAATGAGATTCTAGAAGACTTGATGCAATAAAGAGGGATAGAGAAATAAAGGAAGTGGAACTTTTGGAAATGTGTGGTGCTATAAACAATGAGGAAATGAAAAGATGCACAGATGTTGCAAACAAAATAGTATTTAGTAGAAAACCCCAGCAAATAAGCCTAATGATGAGTAGAGTTAATGAGGTGATAAATGAGACCACTAAGGGTTGGACCAAATTCTTCTAGAAGAATCCATATTTTCTCACATCTCATGAAGAATTTGTTAAGGAAACAACTCCCACCATTCCAAATAAATAAAAACGGAAAGGTATTTTGGATAGTTCAGCTCCAATTTTGAATACACCAATAGTAACTATAGATATACAGACATAATCGGTAGTAAGAGAAAGTGTACAGTCTATACCAGCACAAACTATTTTTGAGCAAGGCAATGTATAGGACACTGTGAATATTGTGGATAATACTCCACCAGTATTAATTGACACAACACCAAGTGGTGAAGCCACTGGTGCTAAAGAAGATAAGGTAAAGGGAATTGAGTCTACACTAGTAGTTCATGTTGATTCCCCGACAAAGGTTTTGGAAATTGACACTTCTAAAGTTGAGAAGAAACCAGTCACTAAGATGAGTCCAACTGAGTTGATGATGATGGCTACTTAGAAACTATTAAAGGAGGGATCTGCAGATAAGGGAATAATAGATCAATCAGTTACATTGTTGCATAATTTAATCCTTGATTGTTAGATTGAGAATGAAGAAAGCCCTTCCGGCAAGCTTAAGTCACTAACTAAGTACATATCTAACATTTTTCAATCACTACAACAGATATCAAACTGACGGGCATTAGAAAGATTTACTGTGGCTAAGAAAGTCACCTTTGACAAGATCATTGAAATAGAGAAAAGAAACTTGAAGCTAAACTCAATCGTATTGAGAATTTTTTGAAATAATGTATAAATATCTACAGGGTCTATTGTAACATAGAAATTCTTACAGCAAATGTAGATAGTAGATTAAAGGAATTACATGAAAAGGTAGGTAGCATTGCACATTCTTTTGATGGATCAACCACACTAACAACATCTGTTGATGGACAAATTTTGTCCTTAAAGAACCATTTGTTTTCTTTTGAGAAACAGAGAGATAAAGTCATTCGGAGAGCAAGGAGTCTTAGAGGATTGGTGAGTCCTAGATTGGATTCACTGGGTGTACATAAAAGAGAGTGTATGGACATGATTGCTAAACCCATACCGGAAGAAGTTAAAGAGAAGGAAACATTAGCACACTTACTAAGTGGACTAGCATCCATATCTGATACTTTCAAAATTGGTTGGGACACATACCTAAAGTTGTTGGATAAGGCTTACCCAGAAATTTTGAAGTTAGTCAAGCTCTGGCAAAACAAATTGTAGACACCTAAAAATGGTCAACGCTTGCGGAGTCATACTTTAACATTTGCGCATTGCCTCATTTTAGGTTTTTGCGTCGCATTAACATTTCTCCTATGATTCGTACTTGGTTTTTATCATTTGCGAACATATAGTCTTTCTTCTACATTAGAATTTGGTCTTGTTGACAACAATCTCCAGTCATGATTTTAATCAATCTTATCCTATTGCATCAATGTGCGTGCTTATTTGTCATCATTTTGGACATCGTCAATCCTAATTAGGGTTTTGTCCTCCTGTCAATCTTGCGATCGATTTGTCATCATTTTGCGATCGATTTGTCATCGATCGTGGTCATTTTCAATATTGTCATTTGGCAATCTATTTTGTCATCAATCCTTGTCTTTTTGTCAATCTTGTCATTTCGCGATCGATTTGTCATCGATCGTCGTCCTTCTTAATTATGTCAATTCAGATCAATTTGTCATTGTTCCTCGTCAATTGGTGTATTTATTAATCAAATCATTTATCACATTGGTCATTTATCAATCCAAAATCAAATCGAATCGAGTCAATTATCTTTCATCAAGACCTAATTCATCTTCTAGGGTTTTGTGATTTAATCATTTAACCTTGTGTGTGTCATTTCTTCCTTTAGGATTAATAAATTGTTTATTTATCCTAAGTCTTCTCATTGCAATTAAATGTTCATTTAATTGGCTAATTATTCCTCTTTGTGAATTAATTAATAAATGACAAATTATTAATTAATTTACCTAATTTCTAATTTTTCTTAATTTCCTAATTCCTCATTTTCTAATTTCTTAATTTTCTAATTCCTAATTTCAATTCTCTCCTATTTCTCTCCTAAATTCATGGAAATGACATGTCAATTTTTCATAAATTTGTCATAATTGACAATCAATCAATTTTGACATAGAAGTTGTCATAATTTGTCATAAATTATCAATCAACAAATTTTGCATAGAAAGTGTATAATTTGTCATAATTTGTCATAATTGACATAATTGATTTGCAATCTCCATTTTGAATTGAATCATGCTAATCTTGTCATCTCTCCAATTCTTCTATAAATTGGATGATCTTCATCAATCAAGGCTAATTGGTAATCAGACTATCGAATTTCTAGTACTCTTGATCAAAAATCTTGTCTACTTGCTTTCAATTTTGTGTGTGCACTTGTAGGTGAGATCCACAACCAAACCATTTGAAGAGGAAAGAAGAACAATGGAGCTGCATGAAGGAGCATTCAAATCACATCTTTGGTTTGCATAATCTTTGCTTTTGAATGTTTTTATTTCATGTCTCTATTGAGTGTTGTTTAGGATAGATCATTGCAACGAATGCATTTGTGATTGAGCTAATGGTTATATTTATATTGTTTGTGATGATTTCCTATTTCCTAATGTACATTAATTGGTGAACCCGATGTGAAAAACTAACCTTCTAACCTCTTTATGGTGTTTTGAGTGCTTTCAAGTTGATTTGCAGGCCAAAAAACCCAAAAACAGGGTCGTGCAGGGTTTTCTGGAGACTTCTGCGCCTGTGTCCTGCATCCTACGCCTGTGTTGAGCATTCTGCGCCTATGTAGAAGACATTTTGCACTTATGTCCTGCATTCTGTGTCTATGTCATGGGTTCTGCGCCTGTGTAAAGTCCAGATCAGGGGTAAAAATGTAGTGTTTTATTTGAAATTTGTTTAGTTTTTGCATTCTATTTTCTGTGCTTTAGATTTTGGTACTAATTATCTATGCAGAATCTTGGCATACGCATGGCAAAGACAATAAATCAAACTACTAACATGTGTTATGCAGAATCGATAGTCAAAGACAACAAATCAAACTCCTAACTTGGGTTTTGCAGGTTGCCTTGGAGAAACAACTAAACTTGGTGTTTGTCTTTAAATGTTTTAGGCACCTAGTGATTTTTTAAATAGGATGGAATGAATCTATGCTTGATTTGATTTTTGAGTGTGACATTGGAGTAGGAGAGTATGCTCTCATCCTTTTAGGGTGATCAGAAATCCAGATCTTTGATACCATGCTTTTGTCTTTGATTGTGTGTCTCCTTTAGAGGGCCTGCCTTCCCGACCACTTTGCTTTTGCAAGAAAGTGATAATCGTGAGAAGGGAATGACCCAAAGTGAGTATGGCTAGAATTCCTTGGCATTCTAACTCACTATAAAAAAATACCCGATGAGCGAAAGCTTTGAAGGAAGTGTTACGTGGGAATTGCAGTTACTTGGGAAGTGATGACCCTTGAACTCTTTCTCATATCAACATCTAAGTAGGGCCTCTTGGTCTAAATCATGCTTGCGCGACTACATTTGTTTGGTATCTTGATGGGCTTAATGTCTCAATCACGCTTGCATGACATCAAGGAGTAATGCTTAACAGAAATCCTTACTAAACACCTTGTTTTTAGAGGCCAAAAACCCTTCTAGTTGCTTGAGAAGGACAAATTCGGATACTTGCAATAGATACTAAGTTCACCATGGGGAGATTTCCATGGGGACTGATGCTTGGCTGCCCTGAGAAGTGAGTGCCGTGGAGGGGAGCCCGTGGGGTCAAGCATCTATGTATTCTCTTTGAATCTCATAATGAGTCTACCTCTCAAGTACCTAATGTCTTTGCCTACCATAAGAAATGTGGAAATGAGCATGATTGTCTTGAGTCTAAGTTGCAATATCTTGTATTCTTTGCTTGTCAAAAGTTGAATTGCATCCCATTTCAAAAGCAGAACAAATTGATCCAACATAAGATTAAACACAAGAACATTTCATCCAACAAGGTTCAAAACACTTTCAAACATGGTTGTCAAACATTGTTCAAAATCTTGTCTTAACATTCATGTCACTTACATTTAGGTTCATCCTAGGTTGCATTTTGCAAAGTTCATTGTCAAGTACCAAGGTTAGGTTTCACCTAAGTCATACTCCTTTGCATATCAATAAGGGTCATCCATTTGCATATGTCCTCTTGCATTAAAGTCATACCATTGTCATACATTGCATACCCTAGGTCTCTTCATTAAGCTTGGGTTATTATCATATCATATTAGGGTCATTTGCATAGTAATTGTCCCTTTGCATATAGTGTCAAAACTAGGTTTTGTCATACTTGAGCAATCCAAATCTTTGATAAACCCTAAGTCATTGTTAAGAAGTCTAGACCTTATCAAACTTTTGTCTTTTTGTCATCAATGTCATTTAGTCAAACCTAGCTTAGTATCCAAGCATATAGGGGAGACATTGTCACTTTGTCCTTTGTCACTTGGTCCTTTTTTCCTTTGAGGTCTAGACATCATTTCAATTTCCTAAGGGTCTCATTTTTAGAATTGCATTCATGAGTTTGTCAAAATCTTGAAAAACAACAAAAACATTAAGTTGCATTGTCATCCTTTTAGGTTGCATTTGTCAATCCCATTAGTTGCATTGCATAGTGACATGTTTGTTGAAATGAGGTCTCAACCTTCTTACGAAGCCATGTCATCACAATTGAGAAATCAATCATGTCAATCCAATCTCTACATGTCTCAGAACTTGGATCAAACTTATCATGATGATGTAAATGTCCAAATACAAAAACTAGAGGAGAAACTAGCTCAAGAAAATGAGATTTTGGAACAAAGAGTGAAAAACATTGCGAAGAATAGATCACAAATGTCCAAAATGTTTCAAAAACTTCCAAGTCAAAATCCAAATATTGAGCCAATTGATGTAAGATCTCTTCTTGAATGATCAGACATACCAGCTCTCCTCTGACAAATAGAGATGATGAAACAATTTCAAGAAAAGAGACAACATCAATTTCAACATTATGTGCCTTCACAACAAGAACAAGAAGGTGTTTACTATCAATCAGATTTTCAACCATCACAATCAATTGTTCAATAGCTCCAACATTTCCAACAGACACAACCAATGGTCCAATTTCAACAATATGTCCAACCAGCTATACAATGTCAACAAATAGTTCAACCAATGGTGGAATATCAACAAGTTCAATCAACATATCAATGTCAACAACCACAATCACAAATTCAAAAACAAAGCTTGCAACATGCACCAAGCCAAATTTTAAACATGTCAAACCAATTTGATCAACATCTAGTCCAATATCAAAACAGGACATCAGATCAAAACCAACTTCTTGTCAGACAAGTTCAAATTCCAGATCCAATCATGTCAAAACCTCGAAAGAAAGGTGGCTTTATTGCAATGCTCTTAAGGAAATTACCAAGTGAGTTTATTGAGGAAGATCAAAATAATACACTTATGTCTAGCAATGCCTCATCCCCTCGCAAACAAATTGACTCTCCAGTGGCATCTATCCCTGTACCTTTAGAAGTTTCACAAGAACCTTCGATATTGTCCTCATCAAATAATACACCCAAGGATGCAATTATCCAAGAGATATCCATAATTTATTGCCAAGATAATCCAATTCATGATGCACATCCTTGTCATGTTTCAGAAATAATAGAACCAATGCCACCATGCACTTTATTGCCATTACCTATTTTAGAGGACCCCATTCGAAGTCCCTCTTCCTCATGTTCAAGCATTGATTCCTTGCTAGAATCCATCACAAAAATTCAAAGTGAATTTCCTTCATGCCAAAACATTAATTCCTTGTCACAATCCCCCATGCATATCCAAAGTCCAACCCCATGTCAAGAGGATAATTTAGAGCATGAAGAAATGTGTCTTGAAATAGATGAAGATCAAGATCCTGAAACCTTATCATCCCATCCAATTGTTGACCAGGATCCCGTTTCCCCAGACACTCACAATGATTCCCTTATTTGTGTCCATCCTATCCAAAGTCCTATTGACACTCCATTCCCCAAGCAAGATCAAGATATCCCAGTCCATCCAATCCCAAATGATCCCCTTCCATTTCATGAACAAACTGTCCTTTCAAATCCCATTGACATTCAAGATATCCCTTCCATCCTTTCCAATGATCCCATTGAAAGTCAAGAGAAAAGCACCTTTAAAGAGGAATCCAATGATCTTCCTCCTTGTCAAGATCAAAGTATCCTTCCAAATTCATTTCCACCACAAGACCCTATTATTCCTTTAAATCCTCCACAAGATCCTTTTGTTCCTCCATCTCCTTGTCCTAATGCTCCATAAACACTCCAAGATCATATTTCTTTTGATGATCCCATTATTCCTCCCATTCCATCTCTTGAAGAGCCTGTCATTGCACCATGTCCACTACATGATCCTAAATGCCCTCATGATCCTAATCCCCCTCATGATTCTAATGTGTCAGTGCAAGATGTTCATGAACCCTCAACATGCATAATGGGTTCTTCCACTTTGGTGCAATCTGATCCACTTCAAGATCTCATTATTTCTCTCATATCATATCCACCTCATAATGGACTCGCGTCTTCTTCCCAAAGAAAAGAGTATCCTACAAGTCAAGATATTCATAAAGGCAAAGGGGTAGACCTTCACAAGCAAGAACCCCTCCATATCGAAGAATATACTAATGGTCATGGCTACAGGGCTCACACTCAAGGCGTTGGTATCCCTTCAAAGTCAAAATCCAAATGTCCACTTTCCCCATCATCACTTCCATCCATTCTAGGTCCCTATATCCCTCTATCTCCTATGCAACATTAGCAAAGGCACACATCTTGGAGAACCTTCCATCCATCCCACAGGCCTCCATATCATTCTCATTCACACCGACATTCATTCCCTCTTCCAAGAAATTTGGATGCCAAGTATAAAAGTCATAAGTCTAGTAATCCACATGTATTCAAGGATCAACATGTCCAATATAATCGACATGTCAAAACAAAGAACAATATGATCTATAAAGAAAAAGAAATATCCAAAAGGCCACAAAGGCCCACTGAGAAAAATAAAGCAAAGTCAAAATATATATGGGTTCCTAAATCCCTTGTGCAAGCAATGCACTCCAAGGAACCACAAAAGCATGAAAAATCAAAAACCATGTGGATCCCTAAGAAGCTCCTTGAAGCACAAAAAGAACAACCCAGATTGGCATCCAAAATTGCTATTCCTCCATCTAAACCTTCCAAGTCTATTTCTCCACCACCTTCTTCATCCGTTTTGGGCCCTTATGTCCCAAAATCCATAGCCTTTCCTCCGTCAAAATCTCAATATCCAAAATACATTTTTCCTCCATCAGTCCATCACCCCTCAAGGTGTGTGCCAATGTCGATCTTGCCTTCATTTTCATCCACCAAAGCCCAATTCTTCCAATACCCTATACATTATCCAATGCATATTTTCCATCCTTCCATCCCTCTGGTCCAATCCTTTGCATAAATCCTTGCCTTAGTTTCATCTCATTTTCCATGTCTTTATCCTACCAACGTCTTTGAGCATACTTTTCAAGGTCATGGTCCATTTTTTTTTCAAGGCTACTATCCAAAAAAAAAAAAAAAAGATGTTTGAGTCCTTCTTCCATCCCCTATCATGTGTCCATCTTCTATTGAAAAAGTCAAAATACAAAAAAAAAAAAAAGTGAAAAAAAAAGAAAAAAAAAGTAAAGCAAAAATAATTCGTCCACTAGTGAAAACCTGGCAAACAGGCGCCTTGGGCAAGTACCGTGATGAAACCCTGGCAAACAGGCTTCATGCATAATTTATGAACTTCTTGCACACCACACTTGGGGGCAGGTTTCCTCCTTCATATCCTATTGCCCTTCATTATCCTATCATACCATGTCATTACCCTCCATTATCCTATTGTCCTTCATATCCATTTCCTCTTTCCACCTTTGATCTTGAAAAGGCTGAGGATCATCATGAGCATCACGCATCTTGTTTGCAGCTTTTAGTCCATCATAGCTTTTGGTCTTTATCCATTTGCTTATTTCAACCTTTCATCCATATTCCCTGTCATATTACAACTTTCTGCCATTATCTCGTAGCCAATCCCGACCTTCAGTCCATTTCCCTTATCCATTCTTGGTCTTGCTTATCCTATCCATATCTTATCACTATCCATACACTCTTTTTCATTCCTTGATCTTGATCTGACATAAGGATGCAAAATTTAAACATGGTTTCAAAAACCTCTTGACATGTCCCTCATGCCATGTCATTGATTTACATTGTCATATCCAATCTCTTGTCCCATCATGCCATAGCCCTTGAAAATTGCATCCATATTGTCCCCATAATAAAAGGCCTTTGTCTTCCCTCTATCCACCATCATTTCAGCAAGCCTATTTATTCACCTGTCATATTCCTTTCCTTGCTAGACACTGGGGGCAAATAATTCAAAAAAAATTTTAAAATGTCTTGAAAAAATCTTCAAAAAAAAATTTTAAAATGTCCTGAAAAAATCTTCAAAAAAAAAAAATTTAAAAATGTCCTGAAAAAATCTTCAAAAAAAAAAAATTTAAAAATGTCCTGAAAAAATCTTCAAAAAAAATTTAAAAAAGGTCCTGAAAAAATTCAAAAAATTGAATAACGTCCTGAAATAATCCAAAAAAAAATCAAATAAGGTCCTGAAAAAAATTCAAAAAATTGAATAACGTCCTGAAAAATGAAAATCCCTAAAAATCATAAAAAGTCCTGAAAAAATGAACACAAAAACATTTCAAAACATTAAGATCCAAAAACACGCATTTTGTCAATAAAGGATCTCTTTTTGTGAATACGACAGATCCCTGAGCATCCATCCAACAACTCGCAATTCAACGTTGTGCTTTAATGAAATCATGCTTAAATAGATGAACCTTTTCAATTAAACCAGACATTCAAATTGATCAAAATTGTCATGTCAATCAACCGCAAATTTATTTGTCCTTGGCACACTATCATGGGTCTTATACAGGGTGTGGTATACTCGAAACCAGACTGTGTCCTGTCTTAGACGGGGTACCGCATGTCCTGAAACCAGACAACATGATCATCCTATCAACACTTTCAACTTTTGACAATGAAGATCAAGGTGTTTGTTTGATTTGTTGGAATTTTTGCATCTTATCTTTTTATTGATTTATCTTTGGCTTCGGTCATGTTCCTATGTTGCTCGATGATGTCACTGAGTGATTTAGAGTGACCGGGATGGATCATGGTCCTTTTCTTTTTTATTGTGATTGTTGTTTGTCTGTGATGTGTCTGTCTTTTGCAAAAAGGGTTGCCTTTCAGCTCTGGCCTTCAATGCCATGATGCTACGCATCCATTTTGCTACATTAAATAAAGGTTCTCACCTACAAAGTGCATTAATGAAAGCAAGTTTTTCTTCATCTCTAACTATCCTCTGTCTAATTTCTTCTTACTAACATTTCTTCCGTCAGTCTTGGCAGTCCGTTTGATCCTATCATGTTCTATCATTCTTATCGATCAATTGGCCTCTTTTCTGGATGTTTCCGGCCAATTCCTCGAGGGGGCATGCATATGTCATTGTCATTGTCTGGGGAATTTTCATTACTGTTCTTTGAAACAACGCTTAAAATCGCATTGTCTCAAAGAGGGGCAAAATGTAGACACCTAAAAATGGTCAACGCTTGCGGAGTCATACTTTAACATTTGCGCATTGCCTCATTTTAGGTTTTTGCGTCGCATTAACATTTCTCCTATAATTCGTACTTGGTTTTTATCATTTGCAAACATCGAGTCTTTCTTCTACATTCTTCCTTTATCTCGCTCTCGAATTTGGTCTTGTTGACAACAATCTCCAGTCATGATTTTAATCAATCTTATCCTATTGCATCAATGTGCGTGCTTATTTGTCATCATTTTGGACATCGTCAATCCTAATTAGGGTTTTGTCCTCTTGTCAATCTTGCGATCGATTTGTCATTGATCGTTGTCCTCTTATCAATCTTGTCATCTGGCAATCGATTTATTATCGATCCTTATCATTTTCAATCTTGTCATTTTAACGATCGATTTGTCATCATTTTGCGATCGATTTGTCATCGATCGTGGTCATTTTCAATATTGTTGTTTGGCAATCTATTTTGTCATCAATCCTTGTCTTTTTGTCAATCTTGTCATTTCGCGATCGATTTGTCATCGATCGTCGTCCTTCTTAATTATGTCAATTCGGATCAATTTGTCATTGTTCCTCATCAATTGGCGTATTTATTAATCAAATCATTTATCACATTGGTCATTTATCAATCCAAAATCAAATCGAATCGAGTCAATTATCTTTCATCAAGACCTAATTCATCTTCTAGGGTTTTGTGATTTAATCATTTAACCTTGTGTGTGTCATTTCTTCCTTTAGGATTAATAAATTGTTTATTTATCCTAAGTCTTCTCATTGCAATTAAATGTTCATTTAATTGGCTAATTATTCCTCTTTGTGAATTAATTAATAAATGACAAATTATTAATTAATTTACCTAATTTCTAATTTTTCTTAATTTCCTAATTCCTCATTTTCTAATTTCTTAATTTTCTAATTCCTAATTTCAATTCTCTCCTATTTCTCTCCTAAATTCATGGAAATGACATGTCAATTTGTCAAAAATTTGTCATAATTAACAATCAATCAATTTTGACATAGAAGTTGTCATAATTTGTCATAAATTATCAATCAACAAATTTTGCATAGAAAGTGCATAATTTGTCATAATTTGTCATAATTGACATAATTGATTTGCAATTTCCATTTTGAATTGAATCATGCTAATCTTGTCATCTCTCCAATTCTTCTATAAATTGGATGATCTTCATCAATCAAGGCTAATTTGGTAATCAGACTATCGAATTTATGCTTCTAGTACTCTTGATCAAAAATCTCGTCTACTTGCTTTCAATTATGTGTGTGCACTTGTAGGTGAGATCCACAACCAAACCATTTGAAGAGGAAAGAAGAACAATGGAGCTGCATGAAGGAGCATTCAAATCACATCTTTGGTTTGCATAATCTTTTCTTTTGAATGTTTTTATTTCATGTCTCTATTGAGTGTTGTTTAGGATAGATCATTGCAATGAATGCATTTGTGATTGAGCTATTATGTTTATCTTGTTTTGTGATGATTTCCTATTTCCTAACGTACACAAACAGTATGTATTCATTCTTTTGTTTTGAATTCTTTCAATTCTTTCACCAGTCTTTGGAATTGATGCCAAAGGGGGAGTGTATATATGTGAAAAATATCAGACAGGAGCATATGGGAAGGACATCAGAATATTAGAAGGAGTGTATTTCTCAGGGGGAGCATATTTCAGTTGAACCAATAGGGAATCCATTTTTCACATGAGTGTTGCCATCAATGCCAAAGGGGAGATTGTTGGCAATTGACACTCATCGAAATCATTTTGTTGTCATTGATGGAAACAAGATCAAATAGAAGTCATATACCGGCAGACACCGACATTAGAGTATCCAGGATTATACCGGCACTAGCATCAGCATCAGTACTTCAAGGAAGCCGACATCAAGGAAGATTTATTTAGAAAATCATTTTGTAATTATTGTCAAGGCCGACATTGAATATCTTTTGTAATGCATTGTAAGCCGACATAAGGCATATTATTTGTAATGGGTATATAGGTCGGTCTACTAGGTCATTTTGTAGTGTGTGAAAAAGTGTGTGACATAGGAGAGTATAGAAGAACTGTATAATGCAAAGTATATGTATGTAGATCATTTGTATGTGAATGTTATAATCTGTAGATAATTTGGAAAGCATTCTTGGAGAAGAAGAGAGACCTGTAGTAGTGTTTAGGGTTTATGAATCAGTACAGAGCAGAGCTATAACCGGAACTCTATTTGGCATAGTAGATACATTTTGTGAGTTCATTTTCAATGTTTTACTTTAGCATAAGCTTGTAGCTAGTGAGACTCTTTAGTGTTGAGCAGTGTGCTCTAGGCAGTGTGCCTTCTTGCATGTGCAAGCCCCCATTATATGTAATATCCTTTCATATGGCCAGTGAACTGATATTGTGGATCACAAATCCCATCCTGCTTTTTCCTCTTTGAGGTTTTCCATGTATAAATTCTGTGTGTTATGGTATTCATTTATGTGGATGGTTTATTTGCTTCAAGTTATATCCTTATTTGTTTACCGGTTTATATGTGTATGGTATAAAAGGATAAAATCTTATCTTATCAGAAGAGCACTGATTCACCCCCCCCCTCTCAGTGTTCTTGGATCCCAACAATTACTTATCTCAACAATGTCATCATTTTGATCACTAGGTAGGATGTAAGGTTGCAATCTTACTTCTTGTTCTACCTCTTCTTCTTCTTCTTGCTCTACTCTTTCATCAATTCCTTGTGACATTGCAACATTAGAAGATATGGTCAGAGACATTTGTACTAATGATGGGGCTACCACCAGTCCTCCTACTGCAAATGTTGATGGACTTGGGGATGGAGGTGGAGGAGTGGACAATTTGGCCAAAATAGAAGAGGTATTTTGAATGAGCAACTCCATTCTCTTGACCCTATCAAATTATTCTTGAAATATTCCCTAATAGGGTGGATCCTCCAACCTTCTTATGCACTTTAAAATAAGATAACCTCCATGCCTCAACTTCTTCATAAGACTAGCATTTCTTCATTAGTTCTCCATTCAACACAAACTCATGCTCAACTTTACCCAATGTGATTGCTTTCTTAGAAAAAGAATAATATCCTTCTGGGTCAAACTATCTAGTCATTAACCCAATTTGTAAATTGAGAGAATTAAGAAATTTAATTTCTTGCTCATAACCTTTATTAGAGTTAGTTATAAAATCACTGATCTCAAGATACAAGGGAAGGAAATATCCCTTGGATTGGATCCTAAAAGGAGTAGAGGCCACAAACATCTACCAAACTATCTCCATAGTAGCCATTCTATTTGATAGAATGAATGGCAAAATATGTGGCTTCCCATTGAATGCATAAACTCTAATGTAAGTATACTCCTCTGCTAGATACCAATTAGCCCAGTTATAATCAATACTAGCTTTAGGTTCCTTCTCCTTTCCCTTTGGCCTCAAGAAATTCATTACCTTTTTCGTTATCCTAGGGAGTTCTATACCATGGGAAATGTATATCCTCTCTATAAAACGTTTTGCAAATATGGGGGCTTGAAAATTCTCATAACCACACTCCCAGATCGAAGTCCACAATTGGACTTCTTTCTTGATACCATTTTGGTCAAGAACTTTTACATGGAGGGTTGGTCCCCACACTTTAAACTTTTGTCCTTGGTATGGTATCATATGCATTAATATAGAATACCATTTGAATGTTACTATGGCACCAATTTGTTGGATTTTGACCAACACATCATGAATTGCATCTACAACAAACTGGCCTAGATAATCATATGTGCTATAACCAGTATCACTCTGAACATCATAGGTTACCAGCATTATTTCTTCAAGCATGAGAGGATCTCCTTCATATCCCAATACTTGATAGATTTCATAGTATCTCATTTCAAAATATTTGTAAAACAAATCCACTTTATAGGGAGGTTTCTCTATTGCATAAAATTGGTGTAAATTTCCACGATATCTAGGTCTATTTATAGGCAACCATTTTCTCTTGTAGAAAACCTTAATAGAATTATATTCTTTTTTTAAACTCACCAAGTGAAATTTTGTGGTGTAATCTCTATAGTCCTCTATGTCAAAAAATTCCAAAATCTTCTCACTGCTAATATCAAGCAAACTTCCATTTACAACTTTAATGTACCTATCAATAGGTTTATACCACTGGGCCAAGGCTTTAATTAAATCTAGGTTGATAAAAAAAATTGGAACTACCAACCTCACAAGCCCTAACCTCCAAGGATTACACTCTAGGATAGTAAATTCTGACTTCAAGAAGAAATAACTCTCTCTGCAATTACCATGTTTATCAAAAAACTTTGGGACACAGACCCCTGTCTTTGGCCTATATGATGACCCAGACAACAAAGCAAGTAGATCATCATGAATGTTCTTTTCTTTTTTCTTCTTTTTTGCCTTGGGATCATCTTACTGTGAATATTTTGAAGAAGTGGACAACTTGTTCTCATTTTGAATATTCCTCTCAAATTCTATAAATGACTCAACCTAGGGTTATAGCTAATTATCCTACTCTCCTTTTCACACAATCTCAGATTAATAATAGAAAAAAGAGATAAGAGACTTACTGGTTTTGGCTTGATTGGGTGATAATGCTAGTAGTGGTATGAACTCTTCATAGGAACCCTAACTTTGCACTTTCTCTTTTCCAAAATTTTCTTTAGACTTCAAAAAATAAAACAACACGAACGACAACTTTTAATCTTTAGTCTTTTCTTCATGTAAATGTAATTCTTGTGAACTTTGGTGGCACAAACGAGCATTGATGCAAATTTGAATCTCATCGTTAGATCAAAATCAATCAATGGTGACCAATGCAATTTGAATCTCCTTGCTTGAGGGTACCACTTTTGACCCTTCAATTTGATTCTTGCTAAAATCCCTTAGGTCGTCTTGATGCATCTCAAGTTGACACGCTGGATCCTTTTCATCCCCTAAAAAAGCATTTTGTCTTCACCTACTCAGAAACTCACCTAGGAGAAGGAAATCCTCTCAACGAGTGTTAAGTTACCTTTAGAGATCACTTTGCAACCATTCTTACTCGAACACTCACCCAACCACAAAAAAACAATTCACCAAGATCTGAGTAAACTAACACCTGTGCCCATGGAATGACTCGGGACTTGACAAGAGCTACAAAACAAGTTACCAAGTGTTTGAGTTGTAAATACTTGAGATCTCGCATAAGTAAAACCACTCAAGACTCAGTAGAATAAGATAAAAGGCCTCATCAAGTCTCAAGTTCCCTTTTGGAACACTGCAAAGCTACCACATCAGATGACACCCAGTATCTCGGTAATGCATATAGAACATATCAACATGTATCGAGGGCTTTAAAGACCAGGTCCCACACAAAAATAACTTAAATCAAGTGCATTAAGTTATGTCCCTAGGACATTAAGCAGAAGGGGTTGAAAAGCTAAGGCTCATTAAAACAAGAAGGACATAGCAGACTCAAGACTTTAGAATTACCATCTTAAAAAGAAACAATAGGACACTAGGCCAATTTTGAATGATATAAAACCCTCGAGGAATGAACTTAAGCAGAGGGCAACTAAGAAAACAACACACTATTCAAAAAGAATACCCGCCAATGTGATTCAAATAAGAGCATTCTAAGGCCAAAGAATAAAAAAATTCAACCTTAGAGAATTCACAAAACAGTCCTAACAGCTTGTTGGCAACAATAATGTAGGAAAACTAAGAGGGGGGGGTGAATCAGTTTTCACCAACCTTCAACAAACTAACCTCAACTCCAGATCTGATCAAGAACATCAATAACAAAGATAAACACCATATCAACAACACACATAACATAGATTTTTGATGTGGAAAACTCGGTAAAGGGAAAAACCATGAAGGGAACCTAACCACAATATGATGATACTCTACAGTAGTATGTGTAAATATTACAATGGGGAATGCACATGCATTTAGACACACTACCTAGAGCTCATTGCTCAAAAAAAACAAAGGGATACAACTCTAGGAAGGTTCATTTCCTTACAAAGATTAGACAACAATCTGGATTACCTGAACTGAAAGAATAGCATCTCCAAATGCCTAATCAAAGTTTCGGTTAAGCAGATTGTCTGAACTGCAACACTTCTCTACCCTTCCACACACTTTCAAAAGATTAATTCCCTTGTTCTCACATAAAACACTCTCCAAGAATACAGAAATAACCATAGACATACATCTTACATGATTACAACACTTATTTATATAAATCATCAACCTTAACCTCAAGGTCGACTCAACACATAAGTCCTAACTACAAAATTATATCACACGATACATAAATCAATATGCAGACCAATACAATGTTAGCAAGGACATAGTATGGACCCAAGTTAAAACCTCGAATATGCAACACCACTGAATATCTCACCAAGATCATCCGCAACATGCAAGAGCCATCAGGTCGGCCAGAAAGTTGTATAACACAAAGAATATCACCGGACCAATAAAATCTTCAATAACACACACCACCAGCAATGTGGAAGACCAAAATGCATAGAACATGATCGAAGAACATCACCAAGCAACATGAATTCCTTCGTGACAACTTGGATAACAAGATTCATTATCATTTCACCACCAAGGCTCAAGAACACCAACAACAAACTGAAAGATACACTTGTGAGGTTTCAAATCATGAACCACCCAAACTGGGGACACACATGAATTTCCCAAACACTCTCCAAAATCCGCACAACATAAAGAATCAATTTTTGGAGCAATACAAACCTAAAATCACAACTCTTCAATACAGAATCAACAAAAAAACCAGTCATCCACTGAATCACATAACTCGATCAAATCACCTTTCGGAACACTGAAACTCATACTGAATCAACTAGAGATAAGTATCTCAAAACCCATTAATCTACATTAGCATATCTACAACCAAACCAACTCTCTACAACACTGAAGCACAAGAAACATAGGAATATATTGACATCAATGACAACAACATATTCCAACAACTCTAATATCCAATAATATCCCCCTTTGGCATTGATGGAAACATATGAATGTGAAAAACAATCAATGCAAAGAAAGAAATCAACTCCCACAATCTCCCCCTGTGATCATGCACACATAGCTCTCTACCTCAGTATGATAAGACATCAATTCTAAAGGAATCTCTCCCCCTTTGACATTAATAGACATATACAAATTAGTATTCTCTCACTCACACCAAATAATCTATCTACCTTAGAATAAACATGCAAATCTGAACAACTGAATCACACACTAACTACTCCCCCTGAGTAGCAGCACCCACTCATCAATCTAGATAACAGGATAAGACTATGAATTCCACCAGATTGATGCAACTCAATGCATCTAGTTCACACCAGGAGGGGAAATCACCCCTAATTCTCTCTCAGATATACAAATGTATCCACAGGAAAAGGCTTCATGAAGATATCTACAATATGTTCCTTTGTAGATACATACTCCAATATGATTTATTTATCATTCACCTACTCTCTCAAGAAATGAAATTTGATTGATATATGTTTTGTCTTAGAATACAACATCTAATTCTTAGAAATGTTGATAGCACTTGAATTGTCACAATATATAACTGTAGGCTCATTATAAACAACTCTAATATCATTCAATGTCTGCTTCATCCAAATTACCTGAGTATAGTTGCTAGCAACAACAATGTATCTAGCTTATGTAGTAGATAAATAAATAGCATCTTGCTTCTTACTTGCCCAAGAAATCAACTTCTTTCCCAAAAAGAATGCCCCACCGGTAGTGCTCTTCCAGTCATCAACATCACCTACCCAATTAGCATCTATATACTCTTAAAATGAAATCATCATTCTTTGGATACCACAAACCATAATCAACTATTCCCTTCAAATATTTGAATATCCTCTTCACAACAGTAACATGACTTTCCTTAGGATCAGCCTGGAATCTTGCAATAGGACATACAACATTCATAGTATCACGTCTAGTCTGAGTTAAATATAGCAGTCCACCAATCATAGATCTATACAGGGTTTAGTTAGCCTTCGAAGATTCATCATCTTTTGTCATCCTACATCCAGTTACCATAGGACTTCCAATAGGTTTGGATTCATCTCACCCAAACTTCTTCAATGATTCCTTCACATACTTTGATTGAGATATGAAAATGCCTTTGTCAGTTTGTGTAATTTTCAATCCCATAAAGAATTTCATCTCTCCTATCGTAGACATCTCAAACTCTTTTTGCATATCATCAGCAAACTTCTTACTCAAATCATCATCTCCTCCAAAAATAATGTCATCAACAATGACTTGTTCTCACTACTTTATTAATAAAAAACAATCAAAATATTATCATTATCAATCTTGAAGTATAAGTTACTATCAGCAGTACCTTTACAGAATCCCAACTTCATCAAATACCTATGCAATCTGGCATACCAAACTCTAGGGGCTTGTTTAAGTCCATATAATGCTTTCTTCAATTTGCATACCATGCCTCCTTCATCTATCAATGAAAATCCATTCAGTTGCTCAGTGTAGACTTCCTCTTCCAATTCACCATTCAAAAAGGTTGACTTTACATCCATTTGATATACCTTGAATTTCTTATGAGAAGCATATGCAAGAAATAGTCTAACAGCTTCAATTCTAGCTACAAGAGCAAAAGTCTCTTCAAAATCACTACCTTCCATTTGTGAATATCCTTTACATACTAGTCTTGCTTTGTTTCTAACAACTTCTCCATCTTCATTCAGTTATTCCAGAACAACCATTTAGTACCAATTACATTCTTATCTTTAGGTCTCGGAACAAGTTCCCACGTATTGCTCTTTTCAATTTGATTTAACTCTTTTGTTAGGCCCAATATGGAAAGCTAATGTACTGAGAGGGGAGGGGTGAATTAGTACTTCAAAACTTTTCTTCAATAATAACTTTACTGTTATGCATAAACTGAACAGTGCAGTAACATAATATAAAGCTAAAAACAATAGATAACAATCATACATGATTCACTCCATAACACATATATTTTGGTTACACAGAAACTCTTGGTTAGAGAGAAAAACTGCGGTGGGGATGGCACCCACAACTTCACTACTGCAATAATAAAGGTTGCTCAGTTAGAGCTACATGTTTAGCTATTTCTGATAGCTTACCCTGTTAGGAGTATCAAGATCTGTTAGATCTACCTTGCTAAAGGATTTTACAACACTTAATCTAAATGTTGCACCTGGTTAGAGGCTTTACAATTTATAGACTTGATTAGAGTCTTTTACCCTGTTAAAGGTTTCTCTTACAACTTCAAAATATTACAGTAAAATCATTACAAATATCTGCAACTTTACATCTCGAATGTTATAGCAGATTCTATGTGCTTAGAATAAGATTACCTTGCTTATAGCATACCTCGGTAACCCATATAGTAACTCGGTAAACCCTTTTGTTTACTCTGTTCTTTGACTGTTCTCTGAAATCCTTCTCAGTGACCTCTGTGTCTCTATAACAGTCATAACACTTAGTGCTCTCACATGTCTTGCTTCATATATTTCTATATCTTCCTTTCTGTCATGCTACATGTATATATCAGTTCTTAATCCATGTTGTAGAAATAGATCTCTTATGATGGTGATCCATTCATTGCTTCGATCTTACAAACATGTTTTATCGAATGAATAACCATGCAAAATATTTCATTGGTTAGATGACCTCAAAATCATACACAATCTTTAAGTGCAATTACCAATGTGATAACGGTTAGATGTTCCTTGATCTTGTAACACGTTTCCATATGTATGTCTAGGTTCAATGAATTTGGTAACATGTTTCACTTGGTGTATATCAACTTGGTGTGTCATCTTTGTTGCTCGATAGACATGGAATGATACTCAGGAGACAGCTCGATGCATACTGGGCTCTTGACTACATTCTTCTATAACCGACTGGACTGTGCATACAGACTGAATATTTCGATAGAGATAACCGACTAGAGTATATAGAATAACTTTGAACATGAAACTAATGGCAACTTGATAAGTAGTAACAATCTCCCCTTTTGACATTAGTTGAGATGTTTGAAAAAAAACTACTTTCAAAGTTATAACTCAATAATCTATATACTTGCAAAACTTGACTATACTGACAGTATATATAATAGCCAATGAAATAATATATCCAGATATACTCCCCTTATCGATATACTGTACAAAACACTGATTTTTCATGCTCGATGATCAATGTTCTCTGTGCTTACTGTTCTGTTGACTACTCGGTTCACTACTCTTGAATACTTTGCTCACTCTACTCGATATACTCCCCTTGTATACTACACTCCTTTTGTTTGATATTATACTTAGATGCTTTGAATACTATATCACTCCCCCTTTTTGACAAACATCAAGACTTAGTTACCATTCATGGAGGCAACTGGTCAAAAATGGATTTATACTTTGTCCTTGCTTTGGTGAGAGCGATAGAGAGGGCATCCTTTACACTGTCCATTAAATAATTTTATGCTTGAATATCAGCCAATAGTGATATTAAGCCATCTAGAGTGCTTCCCTCTTGTGTAGTAGATAAGTATGTAGCTCAGTTGATCTATTCTTGGACAGATGAAAGATGAGGAAGGAATATTGTCTGAAGTGTCATTATGTCCATCCTGATCTTGTGCTCTTCATGTCTTAGGTCCAATTGTTGAGCCATGAGCTGTTGTAACTTTGTATAAAAATTTTGAACTAAATTGGGTTCTATGGTCAACTTATTTGAGAGATCGGTGATCTCTTTCTCAATTGCTTCTATTTTATTTTTGATGTCTTTAATGAATAAAGAAAATGTACAAAGTTTCTGAAATAAATAAAGAATGTGCTTGAGTTGAGGGGACAACTCAACAATAAATTTGACAAGTTTAACTTTGCCAATAGCTATAGCTTTCTGTACCTCTTCTATCATTTTTGCAATGAGCTCCTTGTCTTTGAGCTTTCTCAAATATTTAGATGCATCAACTCCAGATGTCTCTATCATGGTTAGGAGTTCATCTAGTTGAATGTGGATGGCTGCATCTTTGGTTATTGTAGCTTCAGGTAGCATATCTGTTAAAAGTGCTTTTACCTTCTGAAGTACTTTATTTTTCTTTTGAATAGCCATTTGCTTCTCTTGTTCGGCCTTTGCTTTGCATAGTTCACCGAAATCAATGAGTACTTGCCCCTTTAATTTGGATATATCAACATTGGGCAACACTATTGGTTTTGACAAATCTACTTTGAAACTATGCTTTTTCATCTTCTTTTCTTTACCTTTCACCGATTGAACTAATACAATGGCTTGTGAGGCTTGATGACCCTTAGTAGGTTGCTTGGTAGAGGCAACACTTTGGTTGGTTACTTTAGCCTCTGTAGTGTCCTTTGGTGTTGTTGTTCACCAAAAGTGATAACCCAAGAACACCTGCAAATCTTTCTATGAAATGGCCAATTTCAGTCTACAAAACACATCAGGGCTTGGACAGCATAACATAGGACCCTAATTGATCCTCCTGCACTTCAGGTTCTGCTAGACCTAGGGGGGGACACCCTTTTGATGCACTAAATACAACAATTACAGACACATAACTGCATCAACATTAAGCAGATAGATCATTTCACAAGTTCAATAGGTTAGGAAACATTACAGATTGGCTAGATCTGTACAAACAATAGGATGAAACAGAGCTTGGAAAGAATGGAACACACACCCCTAAACATAAAGGGAAATAGATTTGTCTTTTAAAATGTTGATCTGAAACCATCCCCAAATCTATCAAAGACCAGTGCCTTGTTCATTGGGCAAGAGTCACACACACAAAACTACAAAATGTTAATCACAGTTGCAAATTGGTTTTCCTTACAACATATCCCTGCATTAATACCTTGTACTGATGCATTACTCAATCCATTCATAAAATTATCAGATCTGGGACACATTCCATTGTTTATGACTGATTATAGAATTTAAACTCTTCATTAAAGAATGCCTACAAACAGTCATACAATCTCCTTGGGATGACAAATTATAAGCCTCCTTGAGGATTCAATTCATAACAATTAAATGCATACACAGAGACAATATCATGGGAAATTTACTCATGCCTGACACAAGTAAGACCTGCAACTAGAAAACAATCTGTCGTCCTGCAATGTAGCCTCTATACCCTGAATAGATCCATAGAACTTTACAAGTTTGGGTCAAGAATTTCAGAAAATGGAAGCCATGAAAACTGGAGCACTTCCTCACAGAATTCTGGAACCCCTACAACTGAGAAGAATTCGGAATTAAAAGAGAGAGGGAACCAAATCAAATCTGTAACTGAATTGCCAAGTGTCCCTTCTCTAATTGAATTTCATTCCCATGAAAACTACATCCAAAATATCCCACATTTGCCAAAATTAACCTCATATTCAGATTCCTCACTCTGAGAGCTTTCCGAAAACATATAACACTTTATACTTTGGCAAAAAATTGAGCCCTGGGCGAATTAATCCTCAACACGGACCCATCATTTAAATTTTTCGAATTTCTCTATAGTTTAAACTATATCATTTAATCATTTTAAATTTGATTTTTGCCTCCATTTGTGCTCTGACGCCTTGCCACGTGGCGGCCTCTGATTGGTCGATGGGGTTGACCGGATGCCACCTGGGATGACACCTCATCATCGCCACGTCATCTGCTTCGTCACTGCCACTTGGCCACCACGTCATCGCCACTGGACTGCCACCTGTGCGCCAACTGTGTGCCACCTCACCGGGACCCACCTGCTGGACTACCACCTATCACGACACGTGGACGGCTCTCGTTCACTTTCGCTATTTCGCAGGGTTTAAACGACATGCATCTTCCCTTCGCGAAATAGCGCGCACCGTTGATCTCTCTCGGACTTGCTCGCTCGTTAACCTGGCCTTCGTCTGCAAAATTTTGTCTGTTTGCCTCGGGAAGCATGCCTACGTGGGGTCCACTTGGTCTTCATCCAGTCAACTCCTCCCTCACCTCGGGAAGCGTGCACGTGCATGGGCCTGCCTTGGGCGCCCATGGGCACCTTGTGTCAAAAGCCTTTAAGGCTTAGACATTATACTACTATGTGTTTTTACATATAAATACTAAAAGCTCCCAGTGCACAGCCAATGTGGGATAATGTGTTTGCCTGAAACTGTGCATTTTGTGAAACTTTTAATGGCGCCTTGCCTGGGGCTTTCATTTGTGAATGAGATTTGTTGAAAGTTTAATAGCCACGTGAAGGAGAGTGTTGGCTTCACCTGGTAATTGTATTGGAAGTTTTATATGCCATTTTCATTGCTGCCAATACATTTGGTTAAAAGTTTGAAAGCCTCCAAAACACCATGTTGCCTAGAGGAGGACTTGGCTTTGGGCCATGGAATTTACTTATACCTGCACATTGCATTTCCTTGAAAGTCTCCTTTTACTCCCCTACTCTCCACGCAAAGGACTGGCAATTGCACTAACTGGTTTCTTTTAACTTTGCCCATCAACATGTCACGTAGGGAAAAGGATGCTAGCAATCGTTGGATTTGGGAGAGACAACCACCAATTGCATTGGCTATGAAGGGAGGATGCTTCTTATGGCATTTAATTTAGAAGATTTTAAATGATTCCCCTTGGCCATCCATGTTGCCTGCTGTAACTTGCTGTAGTTTTCTAATTTTCTGAATGCCCCTTGTACAGTATGGCTGGGAACATTGGGATTACACCTGCCAAGTGCTTTTGCTAAAATGCTTCCATTGCTGTTGCTAACTTTGTCAACCACAATGGTAGCAAGGGGAATTATGGTTTCATACCAGCTAATAGCCTTTATTTAAACACACATTTCAATGCCCTCTAGCAATCATGTCCAGCAGGGAGGAACTGTTTCATTTGCAATTGCTTGCCATTGGACCAACCTCATATTGCTGATGACTTTTTGCATTTGAAGACCAATGCTACTGCTGCAACCATGTTGCATTTGCTGAGTGCCCTTACTGCTGCCAAAGGCTTCACATGGGGGAGGAGAGTGGCATAAAAAACTGCCAACATTGCAATTGGTCTTAAGTTTTCCTGTGGCTGCTCCAAATGCCATACATGGGGGGAGGGATTGTCTAGGCTTTATACCAACCAATGCAATTTGGAATATTACAACAGATTGCATTTGTATTAAAAGTTTTTCTATTTGCATCTCCTCCAACGTTTTCCTTTTGTTTGCCAGGTAAAAGACTTTTACGTTTAATTGGAAGTGTTTGATTGGCCTTCATTTTCTCTAAAACTTCATTTATTTGCTGTTGAATTTGGTTAAAACACTCACCAATTGCATTTGGTTTTGGAGTTTCTCCTCTCTCTCTCACTGTCCGACTGGCGAATTTCAATTGAGCCAATATGGATACACATATATTGTCAGGAAAAAAGAACATTTCATCATTAAAATTAAAGCACAGGCATGAGCCAGGTCGGGCCCCAAAGTGGGTCTGACTAAAAAAATTTCGTTTTCATGCAACTGACCCCTGGAATACTTCATGAGCCTCAAACATACCTCTGGAGATGATCGGCACCATTTTCGGATCATAAAATTGCATTTTGCAACTTTCAGGCAATTACGCCACATTTTTCGCATTTAATCACGAAGACGTAATTTTCAAACCTGTCAAAACACCTTTCTGGAGCTCGCCGTCTGACAGGCATGTACTTTGATATACAAGGATGATATCTACCAAATGGTTTCTCAAGATGAGTCCCGAGCGAAGAGATATTAATTTCCGAAAACGGCCAACTGGCTTTGTCGACACTGCGGACCTGATGAAGTCAATGTTCTGGCAACACATGATGCATTTCTTAAAAATACCAAACGACCTCCGTAGGCCTTCAAATTCGGAACATAGGTACCTTTAAGTACATATTAAATCTTTGAATTCTCAGTTCGATCACTCGACTGACAGGATGCAAACGGCGCGCTCACCAAAATGGCTCAATTAACTGATCTAACACTGGAAGTGCGGATAACTGAATTTGATGACAAAATGAGTCCTTTTGAAAACCGATCAAACGGATTGATAGAGCTTTGAAATTTGAAACGTAGCTCACCATTTATACCAACATTAGCCCGGAACAAACATTCTGACATGACGCTCACCAAGACATTTTTACACTTGTGCAAACATCACAAACTACAAACAGATTGAGCTTTGAAAACTGAGCAAACGGATTCATAAGGACTTGAAATTTTGCAGACTGACTCATATTTATGCATAGAATTGAATCCATTTTTAATTTCTCCATGATGATCAATAGGGTAAAAGATGTAATCGCTCAAAGTAGGCTACTTAATAAAATTTGCACTTGTGCCTGGAATGCACTTTCAGCTCACCCCTCAAAACAGGTACTTGATAAACTTCTCCAAACTGAATTCTGAAAGTTGCAACACACTAAATAGGCCAAATGAAAGGTGTGGGACATGAATCCCAAGCCTTACCCTCTGAAAATCAACTGGCTCCATTTTACCCCCTTGCTAACTAGGCCATTCAAACTGACTTATTTGGGTGCCTTTCTGACATACAGAGCAAAAATTTGAAATAGGCCTACAAACTTTGACTCAATTTTAATCATTCCCAATAGGTGTCTCGGTACTCAGTGTCTCAATTGCAACATTTTCAGTGCTAGAAGGATCCTGAGATGTCTGTTCTTGAGTAGTACCTTCTCCTGCTATAGACTTGTGACCTTCGGTGCCTTTATCCATATCCAGAGGGGCTTCGGTTGAGATAGGTTGATTGACCAGTGGATAAGGCTGAACTTGTTCCAAGACTGATTCACTGGATACAAGTTTTTCATATGCATTTCCTTCTATCATTTCCTATTTCGGTGCCTTTGTATCCATGATATCTTCATCTATTTGAATGGTGTCAGTAGGGTCTTGCTCGGTAACATCAGGATCTTGCTCAGTGACATCAACTATTTCAACTTCAGTTTGCTCACTGGCATCCTTGTTTTTAAAGATTTCCTGCCACTTTTCTTTTGTCTCATTTTCCACTTCAATATATAGCCCATTCATCAGTTTCAAGGCTTTTTGTTTGACGAGGAACTTTGTGTGGTAGGTTGTCAGATGTTCTTTTATTTCGGCTACCGACATGTCAAGAAAGAGATGTACCAGACTTCTTTCTCTGATCTATTTCTCTGAGTCCAGGGCATATTGCCACCTGTTATCAATATGTGCATATAATTCTTTTGGGAGAGAATTAGAGACTTCTAATGGGACTAATCAAAATTTCAAAAGTGTGTAGATGACAGCTTCTTCAATTTGTCTCTCTTCATCTTCATTTCTGGATTCATATTTAACATATCTGAATCCTCCAAATCCACCATATTCTTTCAGATTAGCATAGAAATTTTCAACACTATGTACATTTACCTTCTTTCTCTTGACAATCTGAAATTTGCTTGCATCCTCAAATTCAATGCCACTAGACTCTTTTGCCAAAATGAGTCTCCAAGTAGATTTCTTGTAAGTTTTTGTTACCTTGGGAACAGTAACACTCTCTATTTTCTTACTCGGTGAAGCTGCAGATGCTCTAGTGTTAGGTCACTTTGTTGGAGGAGTCGGTGAGGCCTTTGATGAATCTTCTTTCTTTCTTTTCAACACTTTTCCCTTAGGCAATTCGGTGCTCAGTGTTATAGCTGCCTCTTGGGCTTCAGATTCCTCTTCGGTAATGGCTATAGTGCCTTTGACAGGTGTGGAGGAAGAATCTTCTCCAAATTTCTCCGATAATGCCTTTATCATCTTTGTTGCCTTTCTTGTAGCTTTGGGTACTACAATGCTCAATTTTACCTTTTCCTTCACTTCTTCATAGGTTCCATACCTCAACTCGGTAGCATGCCTTGGTAATGTGACAAATGCATCAATTTGCTATTGTGTCATGTCAAAATCAATCACGTAACCCATAGGTGACAAAGATTGAGTTCTCGGTTCCACAACATTCACATAACAGTAATCAATGTTTACTTCAAAACATATGTCATCTTTGTATTTCTCCACTAGCTTATGCATTTTCTCTTGAAATTTACTGAAGTAATCATCCATGATATCATTGAAATTATCACCTAGCTTCTTAATGAAGTCATTGATCTGATGGGTGATTGGTCACTGTAGTTCCCAAACAACTTTACCGACTGATGGAAATAATTTTTCAAAATAGAAAAACATGCATACAAGTAGTGATCCAAACTTTAGTGTATTAGCCAAGTTGTTCTTCTTTAGCTTCTTGATGTTGTCCAGATTCTCAAACGGGTTTTTCAGCAACACCTCACATAGATCAATTTTCATGCCCTTTTTCACAATTTTGTATGCTAAGTCTACTACTGCACAAGCTACACTATTTTCCCTTGCTGATTGGAAGAAACAGTAACCTATTACTCTAATGGAAAATTTTAGTTCTTCATCAGTGACATTGTTCAATTTCAATCCTCTACAATCTGATTCCACTATGGTTAAACTGATCAATTCCTTCTATTATATCATCTTTTGAGCTTGGGTATGATCATAAATAGGGTAACCGGTAATCAGATGAATGATTTCCTTGGTAATCTTAAACGGTTGCTCTTCTAGCCACATGAAGTCATCATGAACTTTGCTCAGAACAAACTTGACCCACTGGGGTTTGAACACATGGGGATAGGTTAGGGCTTCAGTTAATCCCTTGATCTTAATATGCTCATACTTGCTATCCAATTTACCATCCGTGCACAATTAATCATAGGTGTCTTTGATTTCAATGTGACCAAGTTCTTCAACACGACATTTGGTGAAGAATCTCACATCCTCGACTAATAACACTCTATCTGGGATGAGTGAAAATGCGGTTTTGTCATCTAGTTTAGATGCAACTTTGGGAGTTAAAGAGTATTTTAGTGAGGGATTTTCTACATTCTTAACAACGATGGGATCTTGGATCTTAGGTGCCATTTGAAGATTTCAGATAAAAACTAACAAAAGATCCTTAGGGTTTGAGGATTTTCAAATGGCAGACGCTTCACACTTAGCAGATAATAATAACTTGATAAGATCAGTAAAACAGCTTAACAATGTGTTGAGATTGATGTAAATACCTTGAATTTTGCTTTTTAGGAGGTTTGATCACCTTAGATTCGCTTTTTTCTGCTCTCTCGAAAACTTGGTAAGTGAAAATGACCACGTAAATGCTTTAAGTACACAATATACCTTATCGGGCTCTGTGCGGGTTATGTCAAAAACATTAAATGCACTCAGTTCCACTAAAATTTCTTTCCTTTTGTGCTTTAACCGAGTAACCAAACTTCCTTCATTTACCGACTTGACAGGTTTCCTGTATAGTGCTCCAAAAGACTTGATAGAATTTCAAACTTACTACTACATTTTAACTATGTAGATTTTGAATTAAGTACATAATAGAATAGGAACTATTAAGATTTAACCTTGAGAGAATGCAGTCCCTTCATACCTTTACTGATTAATTTGGAATAGGTGCACCTAACTTGGTAGGTAAGGTGCTTTCTTCATTTAACACAATTTCCTTCTTTCTCCAAATCATCTGTTATTTGTCTTTTATTTCTTCAGTGTCTTTTCTAGGTTAATCTCTGCAATCTCCAGCCAAGTGTCCAACTTTGTGACAATGAAAACATGCCATACCAGGATTTCTCCATGATCTTCGGTTGTTCATTCCAAACCTTATAAAACAGTTAGAACTTATATGTCCATATCTTCCACAACATTCACACCATATCCTTGTATTGTAATCCCATGGTATTGTAGAGTACTGTCAGTAAGGATCTGTGTGAGCTCAGTAACCTCTAGCATTTGCTTGGTGTGCAGACCACATATAGTTCTTTTGCTTAAGCCAACACTTCTCGGTACTGTGTTCATATCTATTGCAGTTTTTACAAGAGCCTTTGAATTTTGCCTTCTGATAATTGTTAACAAACTTTGTCCTACATTAATTAGATGTGTGACCATATTTATTGCAATTGTAACAATAACCTTTGGCCTTAGTGACATTCGGTTGCTTACCTTTTCTGATTTGGCACATGTTGGCAGTGTGACCTTGATTTCCATAGTAGTTGCAAATAGGTTTCTTTCTTTTGATGTTCTTGATTCCAGCTTGCTTTGATGATTCTCCTCTCTTGGTAGTATGGATTCCCTTCTCGGTAGAGTCTTTTCCTTTGTAACCGAGTCCTATGTCTTTGTTGGGTCGTCTTGTGTTCAGTTGCTCATCCAACATCTTTGATGCTTCATAACTCTTCTTCAATGTTTCTATGGATTTCATCTTTGTTTCAAGTTCATTGGTCAACCTTGATACTTCAAGTCTCCATGCTTGATTCTCACCATCTTTCAGATTTGCTTCATGATGTGCATAACCTAGTTGATCTGACAGGTTTTGTTGAATTCCAGTCAACCTTGTGATTTCATCATTCTTATCAGATACTAAGACTTCAAGTTGTTGTTTCTCTCTTTCTAGATCTCTTACTTTATCCTCGGCTGTCCTCAATGCATCAAGATTTTCAGTCATCTGTGTGCTGAAATGCTCATGTTCTTTTTGCATTGCTTTTAGTTGATCAGCCAGTTCTTTGTTCTTTTCTTTCAATACTCAAATCATTTCTTCAGTCTCTTTAGATATACTATTCTCAGATGATGTCTCAATTTGTTCCAATAACTCTTGAGAGTCCTACAAATCATCAGATAATCTTCTTCTCACTTTTAGAGATTTTTGCATTTGCCTTTGCATGTCTACAATCACTTGATTAGCATGATCCAACTCTTCTTGTAGATACATAATCCTCTAAGATTGTTTATAGCCTTCCATTGATAAGATCTTTCTCTTTAAGCAGTTAAACCCTTTTCCAAGATTGAAGCTCTGATACCAATTGTTAGCCCCAATATGGAAAGCTAATGTACTAAGAGAGGAGGGGTGAATCAGTACTTCAAACTTTTCTTCAACAATAACTTTACTGTTATGCATAAACCAAATAGTGCAATAACATAATATAAAGCTAAAAAAAATAGATAACAATCATACATGATTCACTCCATAACACATATTTTGGTTACGCAGAAACTCTTGGTTAGAGAGAAAAACTGCGGTGGAGATGGCACCCACAACTTCACTACTACAATAATAAAGGTTGCTCGGTTAGAGCTACATGTTTAGCTATTTCTGATAGCTAACCCTTTTAGGAGTATCAAGATCTATTAGATCTACCTTGCTAAAGGATTTTACAACACTTAATCTAAATGTTGCACCTGGTTAGAGGATTTACAATTTATAGACTTGATTAGAGTCTTTTACCCTGTTAAAGGTTTCTCTTATAACTTCAAAATATTACAATAAAATCATTACAAATATCTGCAACTTTACATCTAGAATGTTATAGCATATTCTATGTGCTCAGAATAAGATTACCTTTCTTATAGCATACCTCGGTAACCCATATAGTAACTCAGTAAACCCTATAGTTTACTCTGTTCTTTGACTGTTCTCTGAAATCCTTCTCGGTGACCTCTGTGTCTCTTTAAAAGTCATAACACTTAGTGCTTTCACATGTCTTGCTTCATATATTTCTATATCTTCCTTTCTGCAATGCTACATGTATATATTAGTTCTTAATCCATGTTGTATAAATAGATCTCTTATGATGGTGATCCATTCATTGCTTCGATCTTACAAACATGTTTTATCGAATGAATAACCATGCAAAATATTTCATTGGTTAGATGACCTCAAAATCATACACAATCTTTAAGTCCAATTACCAATGTGATAACGGTGAGATGTTCCTTGATCTTGTAACATGTTTCCATATGTATGTCTAGGTTCAATGAAACTGGTAACACGTTTTACTTGGTGTGTCATCTTTGTTGCTCGGTAGACATGGAATGATACTCGGTAGACAACTCGGTGCATACTGGGCTCTTGACTACATTCTTCTATAACCAATTGTACTATGCATACTGACTGAATATTTCGGCAGAGATAACCGACTAGAGTATATAGAATAACTTTGAAAATGAAACTAATGGCAACTTGATAAGTAGTAACATCTTCTTCCATAGCTTTTACCCAATTTTCATCTTTACAAGCTTCAGCAACATCTTTAGGCTCAATTTTGGAAATCAAACATGTCTCTTCAGAAACAATTCTTCTCCTAGTCATCACACCTTTATTTTTATCACCAATAATCTATTTCTTTGAATGATTTAATCTCACATACCTGGGGGTCTTCTGATTGTTTTATTTTTCAATCTCTTAAACTTCTCCATCACCAGCAGCATCTAAATTTATTGACTCTTCCTGATCACTATGCTTCATCTCCATAGTTTTCACTTGCTTTGAAGTAACATCTTGATCATCAGATTCATATCTGCATGCTCTAATTTGCTTCTCATGACTCTCATAAACCTTCACATTCACAATTTCCACTATTTTTATTAGTCTTTTGTTGTAATGCCAGTAGACCTTACTCTTAGTAGAATATCCCAAAAAGATTCCTTCATCACATCTTGCATCAAATTTCCCTATATCCTCATGTATTTTGATATAACATTTGCTTCCAAAGATTTTGAAATATCTAACTACAGGAACATGACCAAACCATAACTCATAAGGAGTCTTACCGGAATCACCTTTTATATGGACTCGGTTGAATCTGTACATAACAGTGCTAAAATTTCTCTCCAATAGATATGCGTAACATTTCCTTCAATCATCATAGTTCTAGCAACATCCAAAGCCGTTATGTTCTTCCTTTCAACAACTCCATTCTGCTAAGGGGTTCATAGAGCAGATAACTGTCCCCTGATTCCATGCTCTTCACAAAAGGAATTAAACTCACCAGAAGTGAACTCTCCTCCTCTATCAAGCCTTAGACACTTCGGCTTTAATCCTATCTTTGTCTCCACTCTAGCTTTGAATATTTTGTATTTCTCCAATGCTTTAGATTTCTCCCTTAAAAAATTGACCCACGTCATTCTAGAATAGTCATCTATCAGTGACATAAATTATTTGTCACCCTACAAGCTTCTCACCCTATAAGGTCAACATAAATCAATATGCACAAGATCTAATAACCCATTAGATGTATACAGTTTTCTCTTGAATGAAATTCTTGTTTGCTTTCCCAATTGACATTCTTTACACATCGGATTAGTAGGCTTCACTATCTTAGGCACATCTCTACCAGCTTGGGTAGAACTTATCTTAATCATGCAGCCAAACTTAACATGACACATCCTTCTATGCCATAGCCAACTTTCATCAATATGAGCAATTAAACAAATTTTCTCACTAGAATTTAGATGAAAGATATTACCTTTAGTTTTAGTTCCTGATGCAATTTCTATACCGAAGCTATTCAATTTCTTACATTTCCCATTCTTGAATTGTAAATCATATCCCTTACAACCATCTGTCTAATTCTCAAAAGATTATGCTTCAAACCTTCAACATATAAAACATCATCAGTATTATGCTTACCATCAAGAGAAATAAAACCTCTACCATAGATTACACAAGCTTTGTTGTCTCCAAATCTTACTACACCACCATCATACTTCTCCATATTCACAAATTTACCTTTATCACCTATCATGTGATGTGAACAACCACTGTCAATCACCCATTCATCTTTCTCTTCAATCTTAGCAGCCAAGGCTTTCTCTTCAACAATGCAGCTTGTAGAATCATCAGATACCGGATCATCTTTCTTGATAGAAATGAACACAAATTCATCTTTTGAATTCCCTTTCTCAGACTCATCATTGTTCACACCTTCATCACCAGCAGAATAACATTTCTTCTAATATATATACTTTTGATTAGGCTTGCAAGGCTTATCATACTTTGACACTCTTTCTACTCTTTCAGGACACCTAGAAGAAAAATGACCTATCTTATTGCACAAAAAACATTTCAAAGGTAACTTCCCTTCATACTTACCGGCTCCCTTAGGCAATCTTCTAGCAATAAGTGCTTCAAGCTCTTCCAATTCTCTTTCTTATTCTTTCATCTCTCTCATTTCCCTTTCATATTTTGAAACCCTAGTTGAACTCTCTCCTAGATCATACTTCTGCTTCTTGGATACAATAGCTTTAAATGCAGTCTCATATTTGCCATGTGATTCACCAAGTTTGCTCAATCAAAAGCAGCAAGCTTACCAACCAGCATGTCTCTTGTCATAGTTGTCACGGTCCAGATCTCATCAATAGCAACAACTTCATGTTTGTAAGAAAGAGGAAAGGATCTCAACACTTTAGCTACAATCTCATCTTCTTCAAGGACTCCTCCAGCACATCTGATGTTTAGCACAAGATCATTCACTTTAGCCACAAAGTATGAAATATTGTCATCTTCTCCCATTCTGAGCAACTCATACTTTCCTTTTAAGCTCTACAATTTAGAAACTTTCACATGTTTATCTCCTTCATACAAGGTTTCTAGCTTCTCGCAAATCTCATGTGCAGTCTGCAATCCCATCACATTAGTCATCTTTGCATTAGTCAGGGCACTCAACAATGCTTCTTTAGCTCTTATGTTATGTTCAACATCCTTGATCTTAGTTGTAGTAACAAGACCATTGTGAGGAACATTGTAGGCATTTTTTGTGATCTTCCAATAATCTTCTCTAAAGCACTTCAAATGATACTTCGTCCAGTCCTTCCATATACTGTAATTAGTTCCATCAAACCTCAGACTCTCCTTCTTGAAAACAATAGTTCCCATCTTGGATCTCCTCGAGTAGTCAAGCTTCTTCCATAGGATCTAGCTCTGATACCTATTATTGGGAACAACAATGCAAGAAAACTAAGAGGAGGGATGAATCAGTTTTCACCAACCTTCAACAAATTAACCTCAACTTCAAATCTGATCAAGAACAACAATAAAAAGATAAACAACACAACAATAACACACATAACACATAGATTTTTGACGTGGAAAATCAGGTAAAGGAAAAAACCATAGTGGGAACCTACCTACAATATGATGATATTCTACAGTAGTATGTGTAAATATTATAATGGGGAATGTACATGCATTTAGGGACACTACCTAGAGCTCACTGCTCAAAAATAACAAAGGGCTAAAACCTTGGGAAGGCTCACTACCTTACAAAGATCAAACAACAATCTGGATTACATGAACTGAATGAATAGCATCTCCAAATGCTTGATCACAGTTTTGATTAAGCACATTGTCTGCACTGCAACACTTATCTTCCCTTCTACACACTTTTGAAAGATCAATTTGCTTGTTCGGACATATAACACTCTCCAAGAATGCATACAAAACCACATGCATATATCTTACATGATTACAACAGTTATTTATACAAATCATCAACCTTAACCTCAAGGTCAGCTCAACACATAAGACCTAACTACAAAATTACATAACATGATACATAAATCAATATGTTGACCAATACAATGTCAACAAGGACATATCATGGATCCAAATCAAAACCTCAAACACACAACACCACCAATTATCTCGCCAAGATCATCCGCAACACGCAAGAACCATCGAGTTGGCCAAAAAGTCGTATAACACAAAGATTACCATCGGACCAATAAAATCTTCAATAACACACACTATGATCAATGTGGACCACCAAAATGCATAGAAAATGATTGAAGAACATCAAAAAGAAACATTAATTCCTCTGCAACAACTCGGATAACAAGAATCATCATCATTTCACCACTGAAACTCAAGAACACCAACAACAAACTGAAAGATATGCTTGTGAAGTTCCAAATCATGAACCACCTAAATTGAGGACACACATGAACGTCCCAAACACTCCAAAATCCACACAACATAAAGAATCAATTTCGGAGCAATACAAACCTGAAATCATAACTCTTCAATACAGAATCAATAGAAAACCAATATTCCACCAGATCACATAACTCGATCAAATCACCTTCCGGAACACTGAAACACATACTGAATTAACTATAGATAAGTATCTCAAAACCCATTAATTTGCATCAACATATCTACAACCAAACTAACTCTCAGCAATACCAAAGCACAAGAAATATAGGAATATGTTGATGTCAATGACAACAACACATTCTAACAACTCTAATACCCAACACAATTGCCTAGAGATACCAAAAAATATACAGCTAGAGATCACAACAACACAACACAAATTCTTATGGCAAGGATCAAATGAACAAAAGAGAATGCTATTAATTGCAAGGTAAATAGTAACAAAATAAAAAACCAAAGAGGCAACAAACATTAAATACATTCAATGATAAACCTTGCACTAGGAGCCAAATATCATGGTACATGTGTCGTATGTAAAATTCATTATTATTCAATTAGAATCAAAGGGAAATCATGAATCCCTATGTAACCAAAGAATCCTAAATAAACTAATGAAATAATGCAAAGCAAAGTAATAGGAATATAAAATATTCAATTAAGACTCCCTATTCCATGACTGCATACGGCTTCCATTATTCTTCTCTTCTTCGTGTTGCAAGGTGTGCACCCTTGGTCTTTGTGCAACAAAAGTGGTGTGTTTGAGACATAGCTTAACCACCTCTCATGGATTCTATAACTCTAGTGGTTGTATCAGGAATTGAGAGGTTGACCTTTTGGTGCAACAACAATCACTAAAAATAAATGGTATCAGAGCTGGGTCACGGGTTCAAACCCCACTTGTGCTGGGGGGATTGTTCCAAGGTGTGTGCCCTTGGTCTCTATGCTGAAAAAAGTGATGTGTTTGCGACATAGCTTAACCATCTCCCATGGATTCTATAAGTCTAGTGGTTGTATTGGGCATTGAAAGGTCAATCTTTTGGTGCAATGACAACCACTCCCAAAACTTTGTGGTATGATGGCTCTTAGATATTATGTTGGCAACCTACAAATGACACAAAGATTCCAAGTTCATGATTGTTGAAAATGGGGATTGAATGCTCAATTTATAGATTAATGGAGAGGATTGAATGAGAGGTAGAACACATTGATTAAGAGGTGGAACTTAGGTGAGCTCACATGCTGATTGATAGTTGAACTACTGATTTGGAGGTGGAATAGAATTGATTGAATAGATAAATGAGTTAACTAATTGATAAAAAAACTAATAGAGAAAAAAGCTAATTGAAAGATGAAAAATAATGATTGGAGGAAAAATAAAGAATGATGCAATTAATCAATTAATTGAAATAATCAATTAAAATAGATGCAATAGTTAACTGATTGAAAGCTTCTTGGAAAAAAGCAAAGCGGAAAATAGAAATAGAAATTGAAAAGATAATGATTTAATTAAATAATTAATTTAGCATGTTCTTGAACTTTGATTTTTTATTTTTTATTTTATCTTTGCATGAGATTTAATTCAAATCTTGAATTTATTTTATTCAATTTGTTATTTGAATATATTTTAGAACTTTGAATTTGATTTTCAATTTGATATTTGAAATCATGCACATGTATTTGAATTTAGATGAAATTAGAAGATTTAATGAATTTAAATTTGAATTTGGAGAATTAATGAAATTAGAAGACTATGAATTAGAATTTGAATTCGGAGAATTAATGAAATTGGAAGAATTAAATGAAATTAGACGAAATTAGAATTTGGGAATTTGGAATTGGAATTAGAAGAATTAATTAGTTAATTTAAATAATTTAAAGAAACAATTTAATTATTTAGAAATTGAATTTAATTAAATAATAAAGATTATTTAAATTAAAGGATTAAAATCATAATTAATTAAATAATAAATATTTAATTAATATTTAGAAAAAGGTTGAATGATTAATTGAATATATATAGAAATTGAAAATAAATTAGTAAGATGATTGTTGTGCTCTGTGAAGTGTACCTATATCTGCAAACACAATGCACTCAATAAATCATTACAAAAAATGGTTAGTGAATTAAATCAAAAAAAGACTAAACCACAGCTAAGCGATCTATCGCCTCCTAGTAAATGTGAGTATGAATTTTGCTCTCAGGTCTCGGTATCCAAACTCCAGTGACTTGACTACACTTAAATGAAGGATTTAAATGATGAAGATGCATGATCTAGAAATGATAGCATGATTAAGCTACATGATTTCATGATTATTCTAGAAAATAAGCTAGATTGAAGATGCAATTAAGCTAAGATTGAACATGATAACAATGCTAAAATAATAAACTAGAAGCTAGATGCCTATAGTAACAATGGTTGAATGGAAATGAGATGGATCAATCAGGATGCAAAATGATATGAAAATGGGACCAATCAATTGGGGGCCCTTTGTGCTCCAAAATGAGATCTATTTATAGGATTTCCCAAGGCTAGGGGTGAGGTGGCAGGAATCAACGATCAAGATTTGATCTGAAGATATCAATGGTTAAATTGGAGGTGTGTTGAGAAGAGGTTGGTAGGAGAAGGGGTTGGATGAAAGGGAACATTGCCATCTCCATGGTGACAAGTGTCAAGAAGCTTCTAGAAGAGATTAGATGAAAGGGAACACCTAGTGACAAGTGTCACAAAGCTTTGCTCATGAGAGGGCAAAGTGTTCAAGGAAAGGGGACATGGTGGTTAGGAGTTAGGAGAATTTGAATTTAAAAATTCAAATAATAGGAAAAGGCTAATTAATTTCAACAACTCATGAATTTGATTTGTTTTAATTAATTAAAGGATTTAGAAGAAATGATTTTGATGGAGGGAATTAATTAATTTGAATTAATTAATCAAAGGGGATTATTGAAATGAACCTATTAAATAAATCCTTAGATTTATTAATAGGTAGATGAAAGGGGAAATTTAATCAAATTGCTTAGTGAATTCAATTAAATTGGGAAGGAGGATTAATTAAATAATTGCTTATTCAATTAATTATCTTCATACCATTTTTAGGTGTATACATGTTGCCCCTCTTTGAAGCGAGGTGTGATGATGCATTGATTCAAAGAATAATCTCATTTTGATGATGATATTGATTTGATAGGATGCCCCAGCTCTTGATTGCTAAATTTTGGTATGATGATGCCCCCTCGGGAGATCAATTGAGATAATTGATCCTTGGAGTTTTTGTGAAATTGATATCTCGATAGATTTGATTTGATCTTTGCAACTCTGTTTTGATGAAAATGCAAGTTCTTTTATTAGCTTGATTGCTTAAATTGATAAGATTGATAAATCTCGATTGATTAGATTGAGATTCAGTCTAGTTTCAGGAAGGATTCATCCTGTATAAGACAATGATGATTAGAGCGTCTGGTTTCAGGAAGGATTCATCCAATATAAGACATGATTAGAACGTTTGGTTTCAGGAAGGATACATCCTGTATAAGACATGATAGAACCGATTAGGTTTGATTGATTTATTTGATTTGATAAGGCTGGTTAGATAAAGAACTGACATTTTGTTGATATCAAGTTGCAGAAATATTTGGATATGTTGATTGTTGATTCTGTTGAGGGAGATAGCATAAGATTTGGGCTAGGTCGATAATATCATGAGAGAGATGAGTTCATCATTCTAATTGCATATACACTTGTGATGATACTTTGATGATTCCTGCAATAGATTTAACCTTGGATAAAAGGAGCGTGTGAGATCCCATGCAATAATGAAATGCAAGCTAAAATGCAAATGAAAAATGCAATGAGATGCAAATTATGACCGGACTAGTCACTGGATTATTTTGTGTTTTTGTCATCATTGAGCTTTTGAAATATGGGAAGTGAGTGCAAACATCAATGGTATAATTAAACCATGATGACCTTAGCACTATTTTCCTGAATTTTGATATAACAAGTTAATACAAGCATCGAGGTATAATTGAACTGAGATGACCTGAGTGCTATAGGCAGTATTAAACATTTCAATATGCAAATCAGAAATGTCTTCAATGATATTCTAATGATCATGTCCCGAGACAAATTTGCACATATTAATGATTAATTTTCAGAAAAAAACAAGAAAAATATCATGTTTCTTCCTTGTTCCTCTAGTCCAAGACATCTTGGAGTCACTCGGAAATCATGATAGCGAAAAGCAATTATAGAAAAGTTGAACAATCATGTTAAAATTATTATCCAAAAGATATCATCCATTGTAAAGTGTGTGATGTGCTTAGATTGACTTCATGATAGCTTAATAATTGATAGTTTGATCTCGTGTTCAACATTGGATATGTCTCAGTTTTCGCTTGATAAGAGTTGTCTAACCATTGTTCTACCTATTTGATTAGCTCAAAATGATCAAGATTTTTCCCCCCAGCTAGGTGTAGGATTTTACCCCAAGCCTAGTGGTGTAGGAGCACCCTTCTAAGGTCTTCCTCTATTTGGTTTTTTTGAGATTTTGCTTCTTTATTAAGCCATGTAAATGTAATAAGAGCCAAGAGCTCATTGGTTTTGTTTAGGTCCTAGGTTCACAAGTCTAGGTTGAGTTTTCTTGTGGAGTAGAGGGTATGTGTGCCATTGATGAGTTTGGGGTCCTTTTAGCATGGTTTTGTCCATAGGATAGCCCAATGTAGGCCCAAAAGTCAAGAAAAGCAACATTGTAAAAGTTGCTCAAAAGTTAAAAAAAGTTGCTCGACAACTTTTCAAAGTTGTCATGCAACTTTTCCACCAAATAGGTCATAACCTTAGCTTGGCATTGGGAACCCTAACCATGGCACACAAATCAAGGCAAAGACATTATAAATTGTAGCAAACCCTAAAATGATGGGTTGGATGTCAGATTGTACGGAAAAAGGGAAAAGATCTTGACTGTGATTGTTTTTATGTTGCCAATCGACACAAATGGAGCAATGAAGGATTGTTAATAGATTGTTCTACAAACTAAACTATGTTGAGAGTCTTGTATAGTGTCTATAATTCCATTTTGAGCATTTATACCAGGTTTATCATGCAAGTTTTGTGTGTTTTGTAAATATTTTGTGAATTACTCCTTCACTGTCCAGTTTTGGACTGTTTTGTGTAAATGGATTGACAACTCCTATCCCCATTGTGGAAACACCATGAAACCATGGGGAATAGGATTGAAGACCCTGTACAATATCTCAGAGCAAGCAGGTCCCCCGAAGATGTAGGAAAGCCTTTCAAAGACCCACTCCTAAGCAAGACTGGACTATGCCTAGCTAGGAAGGGTTGAGGTTGTAGAGGTCCATGAGAGCAACGTAGGACAAGGAAGGAGGCACTATTTGGAGGAGTTGTAGAGGGGTGTGTGGAGCACCATTGGTGAGAAGGAGGAGCTTCCACCAATCCAGATAAAGTGGTAAAGAAAGCAAACCATCACTGTGACCCTGGGAGGCCTAAAAACCCTCAAAAACCCCTAAATTCACCTAGGGTAGTGTACGGACATTTGGAGGCCCAAAACTAGGAAAATATTTGAGCCTTTTCCAAATGAATAGAATTCCCTTTGGGAAGTTTCACAAGTTTGAGCATCGTTTGCAAGAGGGAGCCCTAAAAGTTTGGAATGGAGGCCTAATTGGGCACATTCCTTGTAGCCCTATTTTGTAGGAAAGAAGCAAAATAGTGAGATCGGTAACAAATAGAAAGGTCAAAACCTCTTGGGGGAATATGTATGGATGGAAAACAATGTTAAAGACCTATCCTATCCTTGCTAGGACCTAAGAAGGTGTAGGAGGAGCTAAACCCTTATTAGTCCATGTGAGGGTTTTTGAAGTTTGTGAGTAGGTGTGACCTTGGGAGAAGTATCACAAGTTGTTGGTGGGTGGATTGGGAAAGGTCAGGGGATTTCACAAGCAAGGGAAGACCTAGAGGCCCTAGGGTGTGTTTGGAACACCTGGTGATCCAAGGAAAGGATCAAGAAGCATAGACTAGGCTAGTCTATCCCATACCTATTCCCATCAGATTGGTATCAGAGCAAGTTAAAGACTTGGTGGACTGTGCATGCCTCTATATTCTGGTGAATCAGTGGGGGAGAACATAATGGTCACTAATGCAGAGCTAGCTAGGGAGGTAGAAGAACAAAAGGAGAAAAATAGACTCCTTGAAGATGCTATGAGTGAGATAAGGAACAAGCTGCAAGAAGTGGTTGATTAGAGAGCACAAGAACTTTGGGGTGCGGAAACTAGTGACAGAGGCAAGAAAGCTATTGATCTTGATGACATAATACTTGAACTAGACCCCTTAATCAATCAAGAACCTTTTGTAAAGGCCATCAAGGCTTTGAATACAAAAGCTTTTGAACGATTGGCACATTTTAGTGGAAGGATGGACATTGACACCGTCATGGAATGGATTGAGGGTATGGAGAACCACTTTGAGTGTGAAGGTGTGACAGAAGCTCACAAGGTTAAGGTTGCCAAATCAAGACTAAGGGGAGCAGCCTTGACATGGTGGAAGTACTTGCAAGAGGAGAGAGTTAGCATGAGAAAGCTACCTATTGCAAACTAGAAGGCCATGGTGATTAAGATCAAGGAGAACTACTTGCCAGAGGATTATGAAGTCCAACTTCATAAGAAGAGATAGGGATTGAAGTAGAAAGACCTTGATGTGACCTCCTACATAGAGGAGTTTCAAAAGCTTTTTCTTAGATCCAAAGTCCAAGAAGAGGAATCTATCAAGGTGGCTAGGTATCTAAGTGGCCTAAAGTGGAACATCCAAGAGGAGATAAGCCTATGGACTCCTACTACTATCCAAAAGTGTCATCAACTTGCTGCCAAGGTGGAAGAGAGGAACAAGAGGAAGGGAGACTCCAACAATAGGGGTAGAGCAAGAGGTAGAGATCAAATGAATCACCGAGGTGGTTACCAAAGCAAGGCAAGTGAGCAAAGGAATAAAGGAGAGTCCAAGTTGACTGAGCATAATAGTGAAACCACTCTTAGAGGAGGCCATTCTTGAAGAAGAGGAGCACAAGGGGGCCCAAATAGGAGTAGAGGTACCAGCAGGGGTAATTCCTACTTTGTGACCATGAAATGCTACAATTGTGGTCAATTGGGGCACCCGGCCTATAGATGCCCTGACAAGCCTACCTCATCTAACAGTGGAAAGAGGGTTGCTTATGCCCATGAAGACACATCAAGTAGAAAAACACCTGAGGTGGACCATATTGAATCAGAGATTGGAGAAAATCTGATGTTCAATAGAGTCTTGATAAGACAGCAGGTTAAGGATGAACCTAAGCATAGGAGAGCATTGTTTAGGTGAGATGTAAAATCCTTGGTAAAGTTTGCAAGGTGATAGTTGATTCAAGGTCAACTAATAACATCATATCAGATGAGGCAGCCATGGAGTTGAAACTCACAAAGATACCCCACACTAGCCCTTACAAGGTGACATGGTTGAATCAAGGACAGAGTGTGCTTGTCAATGAACAGACTTGTGTAGGGTTTTCTATTGGAGGATACAAGGATAAGATCCTTTGTGATGTGCTACCTATGGATGCTTGTCATCTGCTGCTAGGTAGACCCTGGCAATTTGATAGGAAGGTGATCTATGGTGGAGAGGAGAACTCCATTTCCTTCAAGAAGGATAGCAAAACCTTTAAGATTCAGTCTCTGATAGAGAATGATGAGGGAACCTCAAGAACACCTACTATCTTACTTAATACTGGTAAAGAGTTCTTACACCTACTACATGAAGAGGAGATAGTGGGATGTGCCATCTTTGTGAAGCCAAAGGAGGAGGAAGATAAGTTGCAGACAAAGGTACCTAGGAGGTAAAACAAATGTTGCAAGAGTATAAAGATATAGTGAGTGATGGAGCACTTGCAACACTTCCACCAAGAGGGTCTATAAGCCATCAAATAGACTTTATCCCCGGTGCATCCCTGCCCAATAAAGTAGCATATAAGCTCACTCCTGATCAAAACAAGGAGGTGGCAAGGCAAGTGCAGGACTTGTTGGATCAAGGACTGATCAAGAAGAGCATCAGCCCATGTGCAGTCCTAGTAGTACTAGCAACAAAGAAGGGAGGCAAGTGGAGACTTTGTACTGATTCAAGGGCAATCAATAGGATCACCATAAGGTACAGATTTCCTATTCCTAGAATAGAGGATTTGATGGACTGTTTAGGAGGTGCCATGTATTTTACTAAGTTGGACCTTAAAAGTGGTTATCATCAGATTAGAATTAAGGAGGGCGATGAGTGGAAGACCACTTTTAATACCATAGAAGGGCTGTATGAATGGCTTGTGATGCCATTTGGACTTACCAATGCCCCAAGCACCTTCATGAGGTTGATGAATGAGGTGTTGAAGGACTTCATAGACATATTTGTGGTGGTGTACTTAGATGACATACTCATCTATAGCAGAACCAAAGAGGAGCACCTAGAACATTTGAGGTTAGTCCTAGAGAGGTTGCATGAAGAGAAGTTGGCAATCAACTTAGAGAAGTGTGACTTTTTGAAGCAAGAGTTAGTCTACTTGGGGTTTGTGGTGTCTAAGGGAACCTTGAAGATGGATCCAAGCAAAGTGGAGGCAATCTTGAATTGACCTGCCCCTAAAACAGGGACTAAAGTTAGGAGTTTCCATGGTTTAGCCCAATTCTATAGAAAGTTTGTGAGGAACTTTAGTGGCATATGTGCACCAGTACTTGACACCATAAAAGGAGGCCTTAAAACTAAGTTCAAATGGACTGAACAAGCTGATGAAGCATTCCAATTATTGAAGCAAGAAGTAGCCACAAAACCCATCCTCCTCTTACCTACCTTTGACAAGCTATTCATATTGGAATGTGATGCAAGTGGAATTGTAGTAGGGGGTGTATTGAGTCAAGAGGGAAGGCCTGTGGCATTTTTTAGTGAGAATCTTAATGAGGCAAAGAAGAGGTATTCAGCATATGATCTGGAGTTGTATGTAGTAGTTTAGTCTCTCAAGAAGTGGAGGCATTACCTACTCCCAAAGGAATTTGTGGTGTTCACAGATAACCAGGCTTTGAGTTATATCAACACTCAAGAGAAGCTTAGCAATAGACATTTGAAGTGAATGGAGTACCTCCAATCCTTTACCTTTACCATCAAGCATAAAAAGGGGTAGCTTAACAAGGTGGCAGATGATATGAGCCGGAAGTTGTTGACTGTCCAAGAATTGCAATTGCAGAGCATAGGGATAGAAGGTTTCAAGGATCTCTACGAAGAAGATGAGGACTTCTCATCATCCTACAAGGTCTGCAAGGAGTTTGAGAACCATTTTCATGGTGAGTATGCAAATTACACTCTTCAAAATGGTCTCTTGTTCAAAGGCAATCAGTTATGTGTGCCTAGAGGATCCATGAGAGAAAATCTCATACAAGAGAAACACAATGGCAGTCTAAGTGGACACCTTGGAATCAATAAAACTTTGGATCTAGTACAAAGGTACTACTATTGGCCTAGGTTACCAAGGGATGTGAGAAGGATGTGGAGCAATGTGGTGTGTGTCAAAGGGCAAAAGGAGGATCAAGTAATGTAGGCCTTTATCAACCATTACCGGTCCCAAATAGGCCTTGGGAGTGTGTGAGCAGGACTTTGTGGTAGGACTCCCGAAGACAAAGATAGGTATGGATAGCATCTATATGGTGGTAGACAGGTTTTCTAAGATGAGCCATTTTATTCCATGTAGAACTACTCATGATGCTAGTTATATTGCACATCTCTTCTTTAAGGAGATTGTAAGGATTCATGGACTCCCATTAAGTATTGTTTCAGATAGGGATAGCAAGTTCATGGGGCCATTTTTGGCAAACCTTATGGAGAAGACTAGGGACTAATTTATCATTCAGCTCAGCTTACCATTCACAAACTAATGGTCAAACTAAAGTCATTAATAGGGTGCTAGGCAACTTGTTGAGGTGTCTAACCAAGGAGTATGGGCAGACTTGGGATCTAGTTATTCCACAAGCTGAGTATGCCTACAATGACAATGTAAATAGGACCATTGGAAGGAGTCCTTTTGAGGTTGTCTATGGAAGACATCCAAGAGGGGTGTGTGAACTAAGAGAACTTGGTTCCATGGAGATGAAGAGTGGGAAAGCAAAGGACTTCACTCAAACCATCAAGGAAGTCCAAGAACAGGTCAAGAGAGCCATCCTAGAGTCTACTCAAAAATTGAAAGCCAAAGTGGATGAGAGAACGAGAGAGGTTCAGTTTAAAGTGGGTGACTATGTGATGGTCCATTTAAGTAAAGCTAGAATGCAAAGCAGCAAGCCTAATAAGCTACAAATGAAGAGGGTAGGACCTTGTAAAATTATGTCCAAATATGGTGAGAAAACCTACAAGGTGGACCTTCCTTCAGGTTTAGCTATATCACCAGTCTTCAATGTTGCAGATCTGATATTGTACAAAGGTGAAACAGCAGGGCAGACTGAGAATCAAGCCAAGGTACTGCAGGACTTGGATATGAATACCTTACCTCAAGTGAAGTAGCACATAGCAGAGGAGATCTTGGAATCAAGGGTGAAGAATTCTAATAGACACTAGGTCTACATGGAACACTTGGTGAAGTGGGTAGGTCAACCTATGTCTGAAGCTACTTGGGTTGAAGAGGGCAGGTTCAAGAAACTTGGTATTGACCTAGCTCTCATCTCTCCCCTAGTTCCTTAATTTTGTGTAGAGGGGGAGTATGGTGCAGGAGCACCCTTCTAAGGTCTTCCTCTATTTGGTTTTTTGGAGATTTTTCTTCTTTATGAAGCCATGTAAATGTAATAAGAGCCAAGAGCTCATTGGTTTTGTTTAGGTCCTAGTTTAGGTCCTAGGTTCACAAGTCTAGATTGAGTTTTCTTGTGGAGTAGAGGGTATGTGTGCCATTGATGAGTTTGGGGTCCTTTTAGCATGGTTGTTTCTATAGGATAGCCCAATGTAGGCCCACAAGTCAAAAAAAGCAACATTGTAAAAGTTGCTCAAAAGTTAAAAAAAGTTGCTTGACAACTTTTCAAAGTTCTCATGCAACTTTTCCACCAAATAGGTCATAACCTTATCTTGGCATTGGGAACCCTAACCATGGCACACAAACCAAGGCAAAGACATTATAAATTGTTGCAAACCCTAACATGATGGGTTGGATGTCAGATTGTATGGAAAAAGGGAAAAGATCTTGACTGTGATTGTTTTTATGTTGCCAGTCGACACAAATGGAGCAATGAAGGATTGTTAATGGATTGTTCTACAAACTAAACTATGTTGAGAGTCTTTTATAGTGTCTATAATTTCATTTTGAGCATTTATACCAGGTTTATCGTGCAGGTTTTGTGTGTTTTGTAAATATTTTGTGAATTACTCCTTCACTGTCTAGTTTTGGACTATTTTGTGTAAATGGATTGACAACTCCTATCCCCATTGTGGAAACACAATGAAAATATGGGGAATAGGAGTGAAGATCCTATATAGTATCTCAGAGCAAGCAAGGCCCCTGAAGATGCCGGAAAGCCTTTCAAAGACCCACTCCTAGGTGAGACTGGACTGTGCCTAGCTAGGGAGGGTTGAGGTTGCAGAGGTCCATGAGGGCAAGGTAGGACAAGGAATGAGGCACCCTTTGTAGGAGTTGTAGAGGGGTGTGTAGAGCACTATTGGTGAGAAGGAGGAGCTTCCACCAATCTAGATAAGGTGGTAAAGATAGCAAACCATCACTGTGACCCTGGGAGGCCTAAAAACCCTCAAAAACCCCTAAATTCACCTAGGGCAGTGTACAGACATTTGGAGGCCCAAAACCAGGAAAATATATGATTCTTTGCCCAATGAATAGCAGTCCCTTTGGGAAGTTTCACAAGTTTGAGCATCATTTGCAAGAGGGAGCCCTAAAAGTCCAGAATGGAGGCCTAAATGGGCACATTCCTTGTAGCCCTATTTTGTAGGAAAGAAGCAAAATAGTGAGATCGGTAACAAATAGGAAGGTCAAAACCTCTTGGGGGCACATGTATGGATGGAAAAAAATGTTAAAGACCTATCCTATCCTTGCTAGGACCTAAGAAGGTGTAGGAGGAGCTAAACCCTTATTAGCCCATGTGAGGATTTTTGAAGCTTGTGAGTAGGTGTGACCTTGGGAGAAGTATCACAGGTTGTTGGTGGGTGGATTGGGCAAGGTCAAGGGATTCCACAAGAAAGGGAAGTCCTAGAAGACCTAGTGTGTGTTTGGAACACCTGGTGATCCAAGGAAAGGATCAAGGAGCATAGACTAGGCTAGTCTATCCCATACCTATTCCCATCACCTAGAAACAAATTCATTATTATATACCCAATGATCCAAACCATGGTGAGAGAGCAGTTGTGATGCCTGAGTATGTACAAAGGTTTTATGATGGTCAGTGCTGATGGAAAATGAATGGATGCAAGTGGAAATATACATGAACTAATAGATGTAAGAGCTAGCAGACAGATAGCGCCTATTTGCCAAGTTTTCACCATCTGTTTTTATTGCACTTTTTCCCATATTTGATTTTTTTTTTTTTGCTTTTTCAGTGTTTTTTATTTTAATTTTTTTTTGTCTTCATTCATGGATCAGTTCTAACTCTTGTAGTCTAGATGCTTTTTGTTCTTCATCTGGGATGAGACCTTTTAGTGATACACGTAGAGAGGGTATCTCTACTTCAATTGGCAATATGGCTTCCGATCCATATACAAGAGAGAAAGGTGTGGCACCTATTGGTGTACAGATACTAGTATGGTAAGCCCATAGAGCAGGGTTTAGTTGAATATGCCAATCTTTCCCAGCATCGTTCACTGTCTTTTTGAGGATTTTCATAATAGTTTTGTTAGATGGTTATGCCTGCCCATTTCTTTGTGGATAATATGGTGTGGAGAATCTGTGCTAGATTTTGAACTTCTCGCATAGCTCTTGCACATCCTGATTTTTGAATGGTCACCCATTATCAGTGATAATTGTCATTGGTATTCCATAGTGACAGATGATGTAATTCAGGATAAATGCAACAATTTGTTTTCCTATGATATTGATGAGAGGTACCGCCTCAATCCATTTTGTGAAATATTATGTAGCTGCCAGGATGAATTTGTGACCATTAGATGAAGAAGGATTTATCTTTCCTACTAGACCAAGACCCCATTGGCAAAAAGGCCAAGATGTTGCTAAAGCATGAAGTTCTTGTGTTGGTGCATGGATCAATTCCCATGGATCTAACATTGTTTACATGTTCGAGCTATTTGAAAAGAATCTCATTCCATGGTTGGCCAATAATAGCCCAAGAGTATGAGTTTTTTCAAAAGGGTAAGACCACTTGAATGAGTGCCACAAATGCCATTATGGACTTCATGTAAGGCCTTCTCAGATTCTTCTTGTTTGAGACATCTTAAGAGAGTACCATCTAGACCTCATTTAAATAGGGTATCCGTGATGAAAGTAAAATGGGAGGATTGGTGAATAAATTTTCTCTTTTGGTTCTTCGATAAATCTGAAGGTAAGATGTTATCTTTCAGGTATGTGTAAGTTAATAGTGGGAGGAATCATGTCCAATAAGTTGACAGATGGTTTGGGAATCAGGACAATTATGAGCAGGATAAAATAACTCTTCTACCAGGAATTCATAATGCTCTTGATTTTCCTCTATCTGAAGGAGAGAAGCAAGTGTAGCCATGGCATCTATTACTTTGTTGTCATTTTGTGGAATCTGTTGGAAAGTTATTTCTTCAAAGTATTTCTTAATATCCTCAACCATTTTTTTATAAGGCATTAGTTTGTCATCTTTTGTTTGATAGTCATTATTAATTTGATTAATGATGAGCTAAGAGTCTCCAAAGACTTGAAGTTGTGTTATATTCCATTCTATAGCCATTTTGATACCTATTACTAATGCTTCATACTCTGCTATATTATTTGTGCACGGAAAGCTTAATTTGTATGCTTTTGGGATTGTATGACCTTGTGGTGTGATGAATAGAATTCCTGCTCCTAATCCATACTATGTATATGAACCATCAAAGTATAGTTGCCATGCTTTTGTTGTGACTGTTAGGATATCAGCATCGGAAAACTCAATCTGTAGAGGATGATCATCTTGAAGTGGTGCCTCTTCTAGTTGGTCAGCAATAACTTGTCCTTGGATAGATCTTCTATCAACATATTCAATATCAAACTCGCTTAGAATCATGATCCATTTTTCTAGTCGTTCTATTAATGTTGCTTTGCTGAGTAAATATTTCAGAGGATCAATTTTAGCTATTAACTTGATGGAGTGAGATAGTAGATAGTGTCATAATTTTTGAGAAGCAAAAACTACTGCCAAGCATTCTTTTTATGTTGATGAATAATTAATCTCATATCCTACTAGTGTTCTACTGATGTAGTAGATAGCTCATTCTTTTCCTTCATTATCTTGTTGTGCAAGCAAAACTCCTAATGATGCTTCAGTGGTTGATACATAGAGTAATAACGACTTCCCTGAAATTGGTGACATTAGAACAGGTGGTTGCATGAGATATGCCTTGATCTTGTTGAATGCTTCTTCACATTGATGGTCCCATTTGAAATTAACATGTTTGTGCAATAGATGAGTAAATGGTTGACATTTATCTGCTAGTTGAGCAACAAATCTTCTAATTGATTGGAGTCTTCCTTGGAGTGATCTTAGTTGACTGATATTGTTAGAGTATTCGGGTATTTACTTGATTAATTAAACAATATTTGTTTAATTATTTAAGTTCCCTTTATCTATTTTACACTTAAGCTAACTTTAGGTGCATAATAATTAATTCTTTTATTAATTATTATGTGCAAACCTAGGTTTTCCCTTTTAGGGTTTCTTGACCTATTAAAGGTTGAGTTCATTCTTTTCTTTGTAAGAAGGATTATTATTGACAATACATTTTTGGAGATTATTGGGCTCTCATCTTTTGGAGCATATTTTTCCTATGTTTTTGTTCCTTCTGTGATTTGCTTCCTTGCTTCTCCTTGTAATAGATTTTTTAGCTTGCAAAGATCATTTGGGCTCCTGTGGTGTTGTATTTTCTCAACTCCAACATGGTATCAGAGCTGAACCTCATCATGTTGGTAATTTTTTCCAATTTTGTTGTTTGACTATGTTTTTTTCTAGGCAAAGTGAGGTCTTGTTTTTGCACTCCTTGTTTAATTAATCAAGTAAACACTCGAATACTCTAACACTTAAGCTAACTTTAGGTGCATAATAATTAATTCTTTTATTAATTATTATGTGCAAACCTAGGCTTTCCCTTTTAGGGTTTCTTGACCTATTAAAGGTTGATTTCATTCTTTTCATTGTATGAAGAAGAAGGATTATTATTGACAATACACTTTTGGAGATTATTGAGCTCTCATCTTTTGGAGCATATTTTTCCTATGTTTTTGTTCCTTCTGTGATTTCCTTCCTTGCTTCACCTTGTAATAGGTTTTTCAACTTGCAGAGATCATTTGGGCTCCTATGGTGTTGTATTTTATCAACTCCAACATGGTATCAAAGCTTCAAATCTGCAACTACCTATTCTTGTTTTGAGAATTTTTGCATTGGAAGCAGATCTGGGGTTTTACAAATTTTTTTATGAACCTAGGGATAGGCCTTTCCTAAGCACTTTGGGCCTAAACAAACCTCACCATCATGCTCAAAAGGCCCAAAAACCCCTATGTTCATATAAAATTTGACCTATTTTGGTTCCTGAGCCTCTGGGAGTATTTTTTCTCAGATCCAAGCCATATGGCCCTGGCACGCAGTTTGAGAAAAAAAATTTCAAAAAAAAATATTTTTTTGCCTTTTTACAGCATGCAGGCCGAAATTTTCTTTTTAAAAAAAAAGAAAATCAAAAATAAAAAGGGCGAGAAAAAAGGGTTTCAAAAAAAAAAAATTGTCGAAAATCATTTTGGGGGGTTCCCCACGGTACACAGGGTACCGTGGGGCCCCCTAACCCTGTCGCTACTATAACTCTGACTGCCTCGGGCCCTTCTCTACCAGCCCTCTGGCTGTCACCAGCCTGGCCCCTATCGGCATGCTCTCCAGCCCCCTGTCAACCTCCCTGCGACCGCCAGCAGCCCAGCAGCTCCACCCGACAGCTCCCACCGTCGTGTGGCCCCCGCCGCTCACGCCGCTCATGCTCAGCCCCTAGCTCTACCTTCCTGGCCTCCTCCACACTATAGTACTACCACTACCTCACTGCAGCCTCCTCCACGCCATAGCTCCCCGCAACCCCGTCGTCGTGCTCAGCTCCCCGGTCGTCGCCTGCAGCACCGTCAGCCATGCCCGTCGTCTGAGCTCAGCCACCACTCCGCTGGTGCTCTCCCTTGTCGGTGGCTGCCATTTCTCTACCACCTAGCCACCACTAGAGCTCCTCCCAACCACTAGACCACCACCAAGCCACTAGTGGAGTGCCACCCACTGGCCACCGGACCACCGCCCGGCCACCAGACTACCTTTTTTGCCTCTTTCAGGGGGGGGTTTGGTTTTTCGCCCTTATCTTGGGCATACGGAGTCATTTTTTTTAAAACAAATAGGCGTCAGAAAGCTACTTCCAAGATGAACCTCATCATGTTGGTAATTTTTTCTAATTTTTTTCTTTGACTACTTTTTTTTCCAATCAAAGTGAGATCTTATTTTTGCACTCTAGGAGACATAGAATGAGCATCTGAACCCCATTTTTTGAAAAGTTTATATTTTTGGAAAGCGTGTGCTATGTAATTTCTAGCTATATGATTTTTTATTTCCAAATTCTTTTCCATGCATATTTTATTCAGTTTTTTTCTTTTCAGCACTCTGGTGGATATCGTGGTTGTTTCAGGTCCTGGGATCTCTTCTCTGAGTAGGATGTCTCTATTTTGGTTCTCGTTTCTATTTCCAGTCTTCTTATCATTGTACCTTGTATTTATGCAAATGCATTGAGATAAAGTGCCATCATGCATTGTTTACTTGGGATCTTGCACATCTTGTGCCTTGTTGTACATGCACTATTGATAAAGTACCATGTGTGTTGATGTTTGCCTATTGTTTGCCATCTTCCTTTGTCCAGTGAGTGTTCCTTCCATGACACCATGTACTTGTCTCAGCACCTTTGATGTTCATGGTTCTTCATCATGTAGTTCTTCTTGGCTGTCCTTTTTAGTTTTCCTATCCCTCTCCCTCTTCAACATTATGGGGAGGTTTGTCCTGTTGGTTCTAATGCTTCCGTGGTTCGATTGATCAACTCTTCAGGCTTTGGTGTTTTTATACCATCTGTATATTTTAGTTGTTTTACCTTGTTTTCCTTCTGATTCGAGTAGTATCATTTGAGGGCACTCATACAAATCATAGTCTTCTCTACCTAGTCATGTTCTATTTTAGAGGAGGTTCTTCAGCGCAGCAGTTATTCTTCGACAAAGTTTGCAGGTTCTTCATGCTTCAGTGGTATTCTTTTCCATCTCTTTTTGGAGTAGAGTTTTTTTCCCACGTGGTTTTCTCTATTTCTCCACTTCATATAGATTTTATTGTATTTGGGTACCTAATCAGGTCTTGTTGTCGGGACCCATCTTTATTGCTTTCAGTAGCTATTCTAGGTTTTAGCTTCTCCCTAAGTCTATCTTAAGGGGGGGTGTTACAGTATTTAGGCATTTACTTGATTAATTAAACAATATTTATTTAATTATTTAAGTTCCCTTTAGCTCTTTTACACTTAACCTAACTTTAGGTGCATAATAATTAATTATTTTACTAATTATTATGTGCAAACCTAGGTTTTCCCTTTTAGGGTTTCTTGACCTATTAAAGGTTGAGTTCATTCTTTTCTTTGTAAGAAGGATTATTATTGACAATACATTTTTAGAGATTATTGAGCTCTCATCTTTTGGAGCATATTTTTCCCGTTTTTTTCTTCCTTTTGTGATTTGCTTCCTTGCTTCTCCTTGTAACAGGTTTTTCAGCTTGCAGAGATCATTTGGGCTCCTATGGTGTTGTATTTTCTCAACTCCAACAGATATTCTTGGGAGATGTCATGTCCATGATTGCTTTAACCTTAGCTGGATCCACTTTGATACCTCTTGTTGAAACAATGTATCCCAATAGCTTTCCTAAAGTAACACCAAAGGCACATTTCTTAGGGTTTAGCCTTAGCTTGTATTGTTCTAACTTGTCAAAGATTTTTTCCAATGTCTTTATACGTTCTTCTCTGTTGTAGGATTTAGCTAATATGTCATCCACATAGTCTTCTATGAATGTATGCATCATGTGATGAAATATAGTTTTCATAGCTCTTTGATATGTAGCACCTGTGTTCTTTAATCCAAAAGGCATGACGTTCTAACAAAAAGTACCCCATGGACATGTGAAAGCTGTCTTTTCTTGATCTTTCGGTGCTATTTTGATCTGATTGTATCTGGAGTGTAGGATTTTGCCAAGATCAAGGGCACAATGAAAAGCATAAAAAGAGAGATAATAAAATGACAAGAACAAAACTGTATTCTCATCAATATGCAAATGATCAACTGGATTAACCAATACAATGAATATAAGCTTGCTTATATAGGCAAGGCCATATGGATGTACAAGAACACAATTATGACATGTTGCTCAATGAGAAACAAGGGTAGGTAAGAAATACTAGGGGTAGGTAGGAAAAATAATATAATATTCCACAAGAGGTGGATGACCCACCGAATGTGGAGTGTAACTACAAAATAAGACCACAAAAAGTGGAATTTCTCCTACAAGCTCTATCCCTATGTGCACACTTCCCTAAGTGTCTCAAATCCAAACTACGAAGAGATGCATTATCCTAAGTTAACTTAAGTAAAGTGTAATAATATCCAAAATGAATATTTATTTACACCAACACCCCCCCTTAAGTGCAACTTAGGGGAATGAAGACTCAAGTCAACAATGCAAGATGGGTCCCGACTACTAGGCCATGATAGGTACCCATGTACAATATGCAAATGCAAGCAAAACCATGCAATGAAATCTCTCACAAATGGAGAAAAGGAGAAAACCCAGTGGGAAAAAACTCCCCCCCAAAAGAGAGATGAAAGTACAAAAGACTCTCAAAGAAGAAGGACAAAACCTCAAAGAGGAAAAAGTCCCCCCAGAAGAGAGGAAGGAGAAGTCAGCTGACCCCCCCTAATGACACATCCCACACCCCCAAGAGAGCTCGCAACTACTGGAACTTTCTCTCGGTGAAAGGTTTGGTGAATATGTCAGCAACCTACTCTGCTGTAGGACAATACTGCAAATCAATGACCTGCTCCTGAATGAGCTCTCGGATATAGTGCATATGAATCTCAATGTGTTTGGTTCGCTGGTGCTGGACCAAGTTCTTTGAGATTTCAATAGCACTCTGATTGTCGCAATGTAGAACTATCAGTCGTGGAGTGGTGAATCCAAACTCTGTGAGAATCTGCTAGAGCAAAATGGTCTTAGTCATTGTGTTAATAGCACCTTGATACTCAGCCTCAGTCGAAGAGAGAGCAATAGCATGTTGCTTCTTGCTCTGCCAACAAATAGGGCCCGAACCAAGGTGAAAACTGTAACCAGAAGTAGACTTACGATCATCAAGATCGCCAGCCCAATCGGAGTCTGTGTAACCAACCAAGCAAAGTCCTGTTCCTGCTGCATAGTGAATCCCATAGTGATGTGTACCTTGGATGTAATGAAGGATGCATTTGGAGGCTTTCCAATGAAGCTCAAATGGTTCCTACATGAAGCGGGAAACCATGACAACTACAAATGAAATATCAGGGCATGTATGGGTCAAGTAGATGAGACTACCAACAAGCTGATGATACAAAGTGGCATCAACTGGTGGAGAAGAACACTGAGCCTCAAGCTTGACTCCTGAAAGAAAGGGAGATGGGGTAGGCTTACAATCAGCCATATAAAAGCATGTAAGTAGATCAAGAGCATACTTGGGCTGCGATAGTGTAATCCTGGAAGGTGATTGTGAAATCTCTATCCCGAGAAAGTAGTGCAAAAGACCCAAGTCAGTCATAGCAAATCTGTCATGCAAAGCAGATTTGACCCTGCTAATGATGGATGTAGTACTCCATGTAATGATCAAGTCATCAACATAGAGAACAAGTATCAAGTGAGAGTCATCTTGTTGCAAAATCTAGACATTCAGATCAGAATGACACCTGGTGAACCCTACGGAGAGAAGAAAGGAATCCATCTTGGCATACCAAGCCCTAGGGGCCTGCTTAAGGCCATAGAGAGATTTCCTTAGTCTGCAAACCAAGGAAGTATCCTAGATGAAACCCTATGGCTGCTCCATATAAATCTCCTCATCAAGATCACCATGAAGAAAAGCACTCTTCACATCCATCTGATGTATAGCCCAACCATGAGCTGCAGCAATAGCAAGTGTCAAACAAATGGAGTTCAACTTGGCTATGGGTGCAAAGGTCTTAGTATAGTCAACACCTACAACCTAAGAGAAACCTTTCACAACAAGTCGAGCCTTATACTTATCCACACTACCATCCGCAACAAAGTTGGTCTGATAGATCCACTTACATTGAACCATCTTTCTCCCCTTAGGGAGATGGACTAAATCCCATGTGTTGTTCCTCATCAAGGAACTATACTCTTCCTCCATAGCTTGGTCCCACTCAGGAATCCTTGATGCATCCCAAAATGTTTGTGGATCAGAAGCAGTATCAATGAATGCATGTGGTAGATCCTGATGTTGTGATCGAGTTCTCTATGTATCTGAAGGATCCCCAACAAGAGAACCCACGGACTCAAGTGTCTGTCGAGACCAACGAGGTCTAGGTGGAGGTGGAGAACGAGGCTCCTAAACTGCAAGTGGACCCTGTGAAGGTGTAACCCTGCGAATCAGAGTTGAAGGAGTCTCATCATCTGAATCACTAGCATCACTATCCACAATGGAGGAAGGTGGAGGAGGTAGAGAGGCTAAGCTAGGAGAGTTTTCCTCAAAGTGAACACTCCTCTCAATGAACACCTCATGTGTCTCAGGATCCATCAATCTATATGCCTTAACACCCTCAGGATATCCAACAAATATGCAAGGTCGACTCTATGGTTCCAATGCCTTGCATTTTTGCGGAGGGATGCGAGCCCATGCTGGACACCCAAAGACTCTGAAATGTCTCACAATCAATTTCCTACTAGCCCAACCCTCAAAAGTAGTAATACCTTGCAAAGCTTTGTGAGGAACCCGATTCTGGATGTGTGTGGCACAACTGATTGCCTCAGCCCAAAAGGCGGGATCAAGAGAACGTGCATGTATCATATAGCTAGCCATTTCTTTGAGATTTCTATTCTTGCATTCTACAATTCTGCTATGGAGTGTATGCAACAGAATGTTGAAGATCAATCTCCTCAAATGTACAAAAATCCTCAAGTCTTTTGTTCACATATTCCCTTCCATTATCTGTACGAAGAATCTTGACCACTTTCCTGGATTGCTTCTCCACATGAGTCTTGAAGTCTAGAAATCTATCAAATACTTCACTCTTATGAATAAGAAAGTAGACCCAAGTGAAGCGGGAGTAGTCATCAATGAAGGTGAGGACATAGTGGGCCTTACTAAATGAAGGTGCTGGAAATGGACCTGCTACATCACTGTGAACAAGTTGAAGAACTTCCAAAGCTCTCCAAGCTTTCCCCTTATCAAACTTCTCCTCAGGATGCTTGCCCATGGAACAACCTGAACATACACCCTCTAAAAAACTGATTCAAGGTAGACCTATGACCATGTCTTTAGTGTTGAGCTACTGAAGATAGCTGTAGTTGAGGTGACCAAACCGCTCATGCCATAGCTTACTTTCTAAATTTGAATGAGTAAGCAAGGCCCTAGAAGGTGAACTTGGCACAAAGTGGGAGAATGAATAAAGCCTTGAGTTGTCATTGACTTGGCCCACTGCTACCAAGGCATCATCATCAAGTTGCTTTACCACAACTGAATCTGGTGTAAACTCAACCTTTTTCCCATTTCCATAGTGAGTGATTTGGTTGATAGAGAGAAGGTTGGTAGACAAGATAGGAACATAGAGAACATTCTCAAATGTTCCATCATCCATGTCAACTGAACCTTTCCCTTCAACCTCTACTTGTGTATCATCTCCTATGTAAATGTGAGGTACTTTAGATGGCTCCAATGAAGAAAACTACTCCTTTGTAGAACCCATGTGATATGAAGCACCCGAGTCAAGTATCCATTGCCGTGAAGAACCTGTTGTAGCCACAAATGCTTTCCCTTTTCCCTTAGAATGTGAGGAAGAGGAAGGAAATGAATCCTTCTTTATGTAGGTGGATGGCAAGTTGATGTTGTTTTTCTTAAGAAGATTAGTTAACTCATCAACTTGCTTTGCGTGGCATTGATGCTCATCATGACCATACTTCTTGCAATATGCACAAGTTGGTTTATCCTTCTTAGGTGGTGTCCCCTTCTTGGAAGAGGATGAAAAATTGCCTTGTGATGGAGAGGATGATTGTCCTTTTCCTATTGTGGCTTAGACTTGGATTGCTTCTTCTTCTTGTTGGAATCTTTGCCTTGACTTCCTTGATTCCCTTGATTTGCCACCAAAGCCTTGGACTTTGAAGACTTGAGAAGTCCCATGTTCAACAACTTAGATTGTTCCAATATCAACATTTCTATGAAAGCATCAAATGAAGGCATAACATAGGAACCCCCCACTATCAAACGATGAGTTTGGAAGCTAGACACAAATGTTGCATATTCTAGTGCAAGCTTGTCCAACAAGTTGAATATCAACTGAGCATCCTCTTTGTCAATTCCAAAATCCTTAAGCTTTGCTCTTAGCTCATTTGCTTTGGTGACATAATCTTGGATTGTATCAAAACTCTTGGGATCCAAGCTGGTGAGCTCATTGTCAATTTTGTAACCTCTGATTTCATCAACTTGACCATACAATTTCTGAAACATATCCCAAGCCTCTTTGATTGTTGTACACTTCTCAATGTGAAAAATGAGGTCATCTGATACATACTTGCCAAAAGTTCCAAGAGCCATGCAATTCTTTGTGACCCATTCTAACTGAGCATTAGGATCAGCCTTAGAATCAAGTGGTGCTGCTATTGTTCCATCTATGTAATGTGTGAGACCCTTTTCCATTAATTTACTCGACACTTTAATTTTCCATGATGCATAATTATGTGGAGTTAAAGGTGGAAATTTATGAGGACTCATTGCAACAAAAATTAAAGAGCACAAAGAGAGGCACAATCACACAAGACACCCCCCAAAATTCACTCAATCAAAGAACCCCCCCAAAAGTAATGATTTGGCACTTTATAATTAGTACATATACAATGGGCCACTCACAAAAAATGGCAAAGTGGGCTTCTGATTTCAATTTTACAACTTCCTCAATAAGGCCAAAAGAGACTCAAACTAATAATGCAAGAGATCTAAACTAAGATCCAAGCACTTTACAAGTACCTAATAGGCCAAATAAGACCAATATCTGAAAGTACAACTTCCACTCAAAATCTCTGAAATCTGATCATAGATTATGAAAGTAGACGAAAAAACGGCACCTAAAAAGGAGGTCGTATGAGCTCAAATGAGGCCTTTGAAATTGCAGAATTGAGGATTGGACAGGTACAACTGAGAGAATCCAAAAATTCTAAAAAACCTGTGCACCAAAATCAAAAAATAACCACACCACTGCGAAGATCACGAAATTTTAGCCCATTTCAAAAAAAAAAAAATTGCACCAAAAAAGGAGCAAAAATGAGCAAGATATGGCTTTTCAAAGTTGAACTACAAAATTGAAAAGCTCAATGAAGAGGAGGTCAAAAAATTTCAAAAGTCTGTTGATGTGGCGCTGACATCAGCAAATGGTGGGCTTAAATTTGACACCCGTCTGGCCATCACAAAAATGTCATCTCCTCTGCGTGGCATCTGTACCGTACGGATAGGCTGATGTGCAACTATGTTGACTATGTGTACAGATGTTGACCGCGGGCCAGTGGCCGCCTGCCACATGGCGGGTGCGGGTCTGCTGATTTAGAGGACTGCCGGAGAGGAGGAGGAGCCAGCGGCGGGGAGTCGAAGGTGTCAGTGGTGGAAGGGTTGCGCGGGCGGCGGGATGGGCGGCCTATGTGGGTGGCGATGGGGCGGCCTGCTAGGTGTGACGGCGACAGGGCAGCCTGCTGGCCGAGGCGGCGACAGGGCGGCGATGGGGCGGCGACAGGGAGGCCGGGAGATCTGGGCACCGGCCAATAGGTGCAGTGGGAGGACGTCGCTGACAGAAAAGGCTGGGAGGTATAGTCAGTATGTGGTACAAACCCTGCAAAAAGATGGTGCAGGGTACGAAGCTCACAGAGGGGTCTACGTACCCCCCAAAATACTATTTTTTTTAAATTTTTTTTACTTTTTTACAAAAAAATTTCGAAATCCATACAATAATAGCCAAAATGGGCAAAAATATTTTCTCACCAAAATAGGTCGACTTTATAGTCGAAATTCATGGAAACAGCCTCCCGGATTCAACCATGATGTCCAAATCGCTGTACAACGCCCCTAAAAAATGAAGATCCTGAAATCTGAAAATTGAAGCCTCCAAAATGTCTCCAAAAGATTAATCAATGAAGCCCTATCAGCTCTGATACCATGTAGGATTTTTCCAAGATCAAGGGCACAATGAAAAGCATAAAAAGAGAGACAATAAAATGACAAGAACAAAATTATATTCTCATCAATATGCAAATGATCAACTGGATTAACCAATACAATGAATATAGGCCTGCTTATATAGGCAAGGCCATATGGATGTACAAGCACACAATTATGACATGTGGCTCAATGAGAAACAAGGGTAGGTAAGAAATACTAGGGGTAGGTAGGAGAAATAATATAATATTCCACAAGAGGTGGATGACCCACCGAATGTGGAGTGTAACAGCAAAATAAGACCACAAAAGGTGGAATTTCTCCTACAAGCTCTATCCCTATGTGCACACTTCCCTAAGTGTCTCAAATCCAAACTACGAAGAGATGCATTATCCTAAGTTAACTTAAGTAAAGTGTAATAATATCCAAAATGAATATTTATTTACACCAACACGGAGAAACCATCCATTAAAGAAAACATGGAGTATCCAGCAGTTAAATCTACAATGATGTCGATGTTAGGCAAAGGAAAGTCATCCTTTGGACATGCATTATTAAGATCTCTGCAGGTTGTGCATATTCTGATGCTTTTATCTAGTTTTGAAATAGGAACAATGTTGGATACCCATTGAGGATAAGCTATAGGTCTGATGAATCCAACATCCAATAATTTCTTTAGTTCTGCCTTGACTAGAAGAGAAATATGCCGATGCATTTTCCTTAAATTTTGTTTGACTGGTTTGGCTCCTGGACTAACATTTAGGTGATGCATAATAAGCTCTAGATCTAACCCTGGCATATCTGCATATGACCAGGCAAAATTGAGTTGTCATCATTTGAAGAATTTCACATATTGTTGCATTTCTTCTTTGGACAGAGAAGTTGTTGGATGAAGAATCTTTGGTTGCTCTGTTGTGCCAATGTTAACTACCTTTGTTGGTTCGATCAAAATGGATGACCTTTCTTGATAGTGCTCAGGTAAAGTGTCAAATCTCCCATCTTTCAGCGCCTCAAGGAGGTTTTCACCATTAGATGTGTCCTTTCTTTTTACTTTTTCTTGATCTAATGTTGCCAATAAATGGTTTTCAACATTAGACTTGATATTCTTTTCTTTATTTTCACTTTTGTGACTAGGAGATCTGGCACCCACTTGATTGGAAGATGTGTTGCTGACATTCCTCATGAGAGTTATTATGAGGTCGATTGCATTAAGATATATAGATATGGCATGGTCATTTGGAAAGGTATCAATGGCGGTATGTCCTTCATTTACCCAATCAATAAGCTCAGGGTAGAGTAGAGGTAGAGGGTCTTCAGGTTGGTATGTTTCAAGGGTTTCAAGGGTCATGATAGATGTATCAAATTTTTCAATATATATGTTGATGTCTAGAATGGTACTCTCATTAGAATGACCTCGCATAAGAAGTTCTTGATCGTCCTTGGTTAAGTCCAAGTTAGCTGAATGTGATTCTAATTCAAGTGAACTAGTTTCTGACATTTGTCTTGCATACATGTTAAGTACATTGACTCCTACATCTTCTTCAAAGCAATTTTCTTGAGCTAATTCTTCAGAGTGATAGGAATCCCATTCCCATTCATTAGAATTTGTATCACTTGCAGCTTGCAGCCTATAGATTTGGTCATATAACATTTCTTCCACTTTTCTGGCTATACTTTTCCTTCTTTCATATTCAACTTCTTCAAGACTGAGATTGAGTTTTATCAACTTTTCTATGAGTTCTCCTGGACTTATATTAGCTTCTTTCTTGGTTTGATTTAGATTTAATGTTGCTTGAGAGATGTTTTTAGTTTGTTTCTCTTATTGATTTGAAGCTTGCTTCTTTTGCCATTTTGTGTTTTCTTGTGTTTGTTACTTAGCTGATTTTTCTTCCCTTTCAATTGCTAGTTGTTCTTGTCTGTTTTCATATTCCTCTTGTTGTTGACTAAAAGATGTGTCTTCTAGTAGAGTGACTTGTCCATGCCCTAAACCTGTTTTGTCTATAGTTTGCTAAGTATGAGGCTGAATAGGTTCTGAGATACCTTCTTTTCTTTTTCCTATAGGGCCTGTTCCAGTGCATCCCATCCTTCGAAGAATGTTGAATCCTTTTCCATATTTTTTTGTAGGTATTCTGACATTGTTGACCTTTTGTTGAACTTCTTCATCTATGTATAGCCATTGTAGCACATCTTTGTCTTTTGTTTCCTTTGATAAGGTTATAGCACTAATGAATGCTCCATCAAATACTAGAATATGTTTCACAATTGGTGGTTGTTTAGAGTTTGATGGTTTTCCCAAGGATTTAGGAGAAAGTGGTAATTGTGATATTGATTATTCTCCATTCCCTCGATCTCTTAGCTGCATTTGTTTCTCCATGCTTGATAAAATAGATGCAAATTATTGTTCCTTGGATTGTGTTTTAAACGTTGTTTCCTCCCTATTATGTGGAACAATTACTTCTTGAGCCATTTTTAGATTACTGCAGTATTGGAATGGATTTGCATCTGCAGAGATTGTGATTTCTTGTCCCTCATAGGGAAATTTGACACATTGATGATATGTTGATGGTACAGCTTGTAAGTCATGTATCCATGGTTTCCTAAGGAGGTCTCCCGAGGAGTACATTATATGATAAGTCCAAGTCTAGAACTTGGCATGATGTGTCTTTTTGTAAAGGTCCCACTCTGATGGGTAGTATCACAACTCCATTGGAGGAACGTTTTTCTTCATCATAGGCTTTTATAGTGATTCTTTTCCAGACATCAACTGCATCTTTTGAATATCCTAAGGCACAAACAAGACTCAATGAGCAAATATTTAGGCTAGCTCTGCCATCTATTAGAACACGCTTAACTTGTGTTTGGTGAATGAGGACTTCAATATGCAAAGGAGTATTGTGAGGGTGTTGCAAGGACATGTCATCTTCTTCAGTGAATGATAAGAAATGAGGGGTTGTGAGGTGTCCCACCATGGTTTGGAATTGATTGATATCAAGATCTTTAGAAACTATTGTATCTACTAATGCTCGTTCTAGAATTTCTTTATGTGTAGGTGAAATTTTTAACAATTCTAAGATGGATATTTGTGCGGGTGTTTTCTACAATTGCTCCACTAGAGTGTATTGTTTGGTAGTGGATGATGTGTTTGTTGTAGGACCCAACAAAACAATTTTGGCTTTTCTTCTTTTGATAGCATGAGCATGTTCTTGTTTTTTTTTCTTTAACTACAATCACGTTTACCACGTTGTCATATGTATGAGCGTAGTTTACCTTTGCTTTACCCTTACCAATGTTTGTTGTTGATGATTCACCTTTCTCATAGTTTGGGAGTGGAGTCTTAAAAGTTGTATGAGATTCATTTGTTGTATGTCCATCCACAGTTATTACTCCATTATCAATCATATCTTGTATGATATGTTTCAACTTCTGACAACTATTTGTGTGATGTCCCTTGTTTCGATGGAAATCGCAATACCGATTATCATTCCACCAAGGTGGTTTGATTTGAGGTTCGTAGTTCCTTTCTTCTGGTAAAGTGATCAATTTGTTTGCAAGAAGTGTCTTCAGTGCTGATCCAAGGGGTTCACCAATGTCTGTAAATTGTCTTCGAAAGAAAGTTTTAATAGTTTCTCTTTGGTGATTGTTGTTTTGTTGTGTTGCTACTAAGTGAGTGGATAAATTAAAAATTGGTTGTTTTGGTTTCACATTGTTGTTATCCACTATTCCATCGTTGGCAACATTTCAATTTTTATTCCAAAACTTTGTCTTGTCATTGTGATTGTGGTTATTATTGTTGTTAGGAGGATTGACTCCTTCTTTGTATATTTTCAACTCACCTTTCTTTATCATGGCTTCCTCCATTCTGATTCCATTATCAATCATTTTTCTGAAACTTTAATTTCCTTGCATTTTTAAGTAATAACTCATTTGATCATTTAAGTTATCGATGAATATGTCCATTTTTTCATATTCTGGCACTGTACGAGGATACCTCGAGGCTAACCATCTCCATCTTTGTAAAAATGTCATGAAAGGTTCTCCAACCTTTTGTTTGGCATTACATAGGTCTAGCATTGTTACTTCATGTTGTATGTTGTAAGAGTATTATGAAACAAACTTATCCACCAATTCTGAAAATGACCTGATTCCAGATGGAAGTTTGGAGAACCATTCCATAGCTATCCCAGTTAAGCTTTTCAGAAATAATCTCATTAAGTAGGTATCCTCATCTACAAACTCCATACTCATTGTGCAAAATTCTCATATATGATCTTGAGGACCAGTGCTTCCATAATATTTTTCTTATCTAGGAGTTTCAAAACCTATAGGAAATGGTATCATGTTTAGATTTCTGTCAAATGGATAAGGACAGATTTCTTGAAGTGAGTATGGTTTAACATTTCCTCTTTAGATATCTTGAATTTGTGTTTGCATTGCTTGTAGTTAATGTGTGAGAGTTGTGATAGGATTATCGACATGATTTGTTCTTATATGACCATGATTTTGTATTCTAGGAGGATCTATATCTCTTCTTGTTTTATCTCTACCCCTTCTTGTATCTTCATTAGATTGAATGTTCTTCAGAATTTCTACTTCATCTCTTTTGGGAATGTAAGTTTCTTCATTGGTTCATGTGTTATTAGGGATTGACATGTCATTCATTTTGGGGCCAAAGATATCCTCATATTGTTTGTTATTAGAAGGAGGATCACTTTTCTTTTGTGTCAATTTGTTTACATCAAAATCTTGGGGAAGTGTAGCACCAGATTTGGCTAACATTAGGAAATATTTTTCTTTTTCTTCTTCCAACAATTTCTGCATAAATTTATCAAATTGAGGATCCTTTTTGATGTCTCTTATGTTTTGTTCTATTATTTCTCCTTCAACTTATATTTTATCTTCATGTTCCATTATTATATGCATTTCCAATGTTTCGATTTCAGTCTTTGCAATTTTTCATCTCTGAGCTCTAGTTAGAATGGGCATACACGTGTGTTTAGATATTGTGCTAGAATTAGATTGTCCAAAAGTTATTTTGGGTAAGTGATCAATTGCCAAGGTAGATATGCTAGAATGATATGACACGATAAAATGATTCAAGTGTTTAAAGGTTTGCAAGTTTTTCAATCTTTGATTTAGGAGTGCAATGATGATGATTTGATAAAAACCAAGTCCAGTAGAAATGATATATCCTATGATGTGGGACAAGATTATCCTGACCAAACATTTCAGTTTCATGCTAAAGGATGATTGATCCTAATGAGAAACTATGTTTGAGTGATCAGTTTACCAAAGAGGGTGATAATGCACTTTGAGATGTTTAGATCTTGAACTTGTTGAGGGTAAGCACTTTGAAAATCTTAAGGCATTTATCTTCTATAGTCTGATTTTGATGAATGATAACTTGACCAAGTGAACCAAGATGACAATCTAAGCACAGATTGATAGATAATAGGTGTTTATGTTTACTACAAATTGATCAGGCAGAAATGACAAATCTGAAATAGGCATGCAGGATACAGCTCTGGACTGACAAATGCAGAGTTTTGTATGACAGGATATGCAACTTAGAACGACATAACTTACAAGACCATACGAAAAATCAGAAATTTCATGTAAAAAGTAGTATTTCGTATGATGCAGAATGTTGTGTAGCAAGACATGGAATTTTGTGTAGTACTACACAAGATGTTGTGTAGTACGACACAAGATTCTATATAATACAAAAAAAGATTCTATGTAGTACGACAAAAGATTCTGTATAGTATGACACAAGATTATGTGTAGTATGACAAAAGTTTTTATGCAAACAGGTTCGTACGATAGAGAACCTAACTCATACGACCGAGAGTAGGACAAAGATAAAAAATGTTTGTTTGGTTAAATTTTGATAACTGAAGTTTAATGTTTTGCTTATGTCTTCCAGTTTTTGGATGTCTGATTTGTCGATTTAGGGATGGATACACAGCAAACACATGATATGATAAGTGACTCCAAGCATGCTAAACCCTAAGGAAGTTGGTTGAGAATGAAAACCTTTGCTTGCTAACTTAGGTACAAACCCAATAGCTAATCAGAATACAGCCACTGTGTCTCACGCAATGGATTCTCAAAGCCATATTATCTGACTCCAAATGCTAATGGGGGCACGATATGGCAAGTGTCTTGGGAGAGTTACTATCTCTTTTGCACAAAGATTATCATCCTTTCAGAGGTGAATCAGGTAGCTTCTATTTTAACCGGCACTAGTAAGGGATCCATTCAGTGCGTCAGGCTATAAACTCAATTAAGAGGTCTCCCAGCCTTGAAAACCAAGGTTAGATACACCCAAAGGTATGGAGGAGAGCTATTCCTGAGCACTATCATTGCTTTGATTTTCATCAAAAACACATTTATTTTATAGTGGGTTGGATTACTTGGCGTTAGCCATTCCCACTTAGGTCATTCCCCTCTCACCGGCCTTAATGGCTAAGAGTTATTACTCCTCGGGAGGGCAGGCCTGCTAAAGAAATGCACTAATGAAAACAAAAGATGAGTCTAGTTTTTTGATCACCTAAGAAAGGTGGGAGCATACTTGCCTATCATCAAAGACACAAAATACATGATTATTCATTTCCTTTAGCAAAATTTGAAGTGTGCCTAGAAAACTTAAATGAATACACCAAGTTTAGTTGAATTCATAGGCAACCTGCAAAATAGATCCATTAGTAGTCATTGATTGGTTTTTGAATTATGTCTTTGACAAGCATATCTTTGTCAATCATCCTACAAAAAATCATTAGGCTACCAAAAATCTCACAAACAAATCAAGGTTAGCATTAGTGAAGTTCGGATTAAAATAATAAAAAACCCTAACATGCAATTTGTTAAAAAATCATAGAGACAGAGACTCGTACGACACAATTTTCCAGTTACCACAACACAACTTTAAATTTTGTACAAGAGCCAAAATGTACTCGTACGACGTAGGATTTGGCAGCCAAAAATTTGTATGACATGAATTTAACTCTCTTACGACAATGAAAATTAGTTCGTACGACACAAGATTTACTAGTCAGAAATTCATATGAGATGCATTTAGACCTCGTACGACAAGGATAATGAGTTCGTACGACATAAGATGACGTTTCATACTAGACTAAAAGGTAGTTCGTACGAGTTGGAAAATCAACTCGTACGACATTTTGATTCTGTCCCGGCAGAGATAAGCATTTGTTCAAGCTTGAGAGGCCAAAAATGATGATTTCTGCCCCACGTTGGGTGCCAAAATGTCGTGCTCTGTGAAGTGTACCTATATCTACAAACACAATGCACTCAATAAATCATTACAAGCAATGGTTAGTGAATTAAATCAAAGAAAGACAAAACCATAGCTAAGTGATCTATTTGCTCCTAGTAAATGCAAGTATGAATTTTGCTCTCAGATCTTGGTATGCAAACTCCAGTGACTTGACTACACTTAAATGGAGGATTTAAATGATGAAGATGCATGATCTAGCAATGATAGCATGATTAAGCTACATTATTTCATGATTATTCTAGAAAATAAGCTAGAATTAAGATGCAATTAAGCTAAGATTGAACATGATAACAATACTAAAATGATAAACTAGAAACTAGTTGCCTATAGTAACAATGCTTGAATGCAAATGAGATGGATCAATTGGGATGCAAAATGATATGAAAATGGGACCAATCAATCAAGGGCCCTTTGTGCTCCAAAATGAGATCTATTTATAGGATTTCCCAAGGCTAGGGGTGAGATGGCAGGAATCAATGGTCGAGATTTGATCTGAAGATATCAATGGTTTATTTGGAGGTGGGTTGAGAAGAGGTTGGATGAAAGGGGACAATTGGAGGTTCGTAGGAGAAGGGGTTGGATGAAAGGGGACAATTGGAGGTTGGTAGGAGAAGGGGTTGGATGAAAGGGAACATTGTCATCTCCATGGTGACAAGTGTCAAGAAGCTTCTAGAAGAGGTTAGATGAAAGGGAACACTTAGTGACAAGTGTCACAAAGATTTGCTCATGAGAGGGTAAAGTGTTCAAGGAAAGGGGACATGGTGGTTAGGAGTTAGGAGAATTTGAATTTAAAAATTCAAATAATAGGAAAAGGCTAATTAATTTCAACAACTCATGAATTTGATTTGTTTTAATTAATTAAAGGATTAAAAGAAATGATTTTGATGGAGGGAATTAATTAATCAAAGGGGATTATTGAAATGAACCTATTAAATAAATCCTTAGATTTATTAATAGGTAGATGAAAGGGGAAATTTAATCAAATTGCTTAGTGAATTCAATTAAATTGAAATATGAATTTAGAAGAATAAGAGGATTAATTAAATGATTGCTTATTCAATTAATTATCTTTAGACCATATTTACGTGTATACAATGATGAAGAAATATTAATTTAGAAGAAAAAGATTAATTAGCTTAATTAAATAATTAAAGAATTATTTAGCTAATTTGGACAAATAATTAGTACATAATCAATGAGACATTTTTAGGTATCTACATTTGCCCCTCTTTGAGACAATATCAGAATGACTTTGTTTCAAAGAAAACAAAAAATCTCTACCCCGGTGACGCTTAGGTTGTAAATATGCCCCCTCGAAAAAAGTGGTCAAAAAATTATGAAATTGAGACCATTTTTTTGATATCATGGTAGTGAGAAATTCTATGAAGTTTCATGCGATTTTGAATCCGTTTGACTAGCCTACAAGTGTTTTGAAGTTCAGGGGGGCCACAGTCGTCAGAGTGAGAAAACCCTAATTTTGAGCTATAAATAGTGATTTTGACCTTTCATTTGCTCATTTGCATTGTTTTGAGTTCTTGGAGATCATTGCGAGTCTAGTTCTTTCCTGCGAGTGTTTGATCGTCATGGCTGGCATTAGGGCACGACAACACTTGTCTAAGCGAGTGTGTTCATATCAGAGACCACCTAGGATGGGCTGCATGGTATGTATCCAACTTGTCACTCAATTTTTTGCTTGTTTTTGTCATGTTTTCCATTTTTTTGTAGAGCATTGATTTCTTAAGCTTTACACAAATGCATGTTGATTTTCACGCATTAGCCTTAACTATTACAAATTAGCCATAACTGTACCGCAATAGTGTAAGTGTCACACATAGGTATTTAGTGTTATGCATAAGACTGTTTGTTTATGCATTAGTCTGCATTATAACGCATAAGTAATAAATGTTATGCATTCACTTTAAGTGTACGACATTAGTAATAAGTGTAATGCATACTCTGTAAATGTCACGCATTCATTGTAAAGAATTGTTTTCTTGTCATGTGTAGAATGAATTTTCATCGCATTCTCGGTATCTTACATTTTCATCATTTTTACTGTGCAAGAGAATATTGGAGTGCAATACTATCGACGAAGTAGACCTAGTGGTCTTGATCTTCGAGATCAGTTACTTGATGAGGAGGTTTCTCACATCCGACATTTGGGATTGTATCATGTATTGCCTTTGCTAGAGATTACGACCAACAGGGCCTTGATCACTGCATTAGTTAAGCGGTGCCATTTTGAGATGTGTACATTCCATCTTCCTACTGGTGAGGCATACATTACTTTAGAGGATGTCTGGCAGATATTGCATATTCCCATTCATGGAGATAGATTTGTATATGATCACGATAATGGTATCACAGGACTGTGTACCCTTTTTGAGTGTCACGAGCAAAATTTACAGATTAGTGGTCATTATGATATCCCATGGGTACATTTAGATTACGATGATCTCACTGTAGTATTGTGCATTATTATAGGCGGTTTTCTTATCCCTGATAGGAGAGGTCACAGATTTCTAGTTGGATGGGGCAAAGTACTCCATGATATGATTGTTCATTGGTGAGTGTATGTTTGGGGTCCATGTCTTTTAGCAATGGTTTATTATCAGATGCATAGTATTGTTAACTTAAGATATAGATTTGTCAGTTGTGGTGTTACATTTCTCCAGACTTGGGCTTGGGAGAATATTTATATTTCTAGGCCAGTTAATCATGTTGATTTGCAGCCTAAGGAGCCATATGCTTATAGATATACACCCGGTATTAGACAGAGGGGTTCGGGTAACACATTGTACTAGCATCATCAACTTGACATCTTGCAACATTTCATTTGGAGACCTTAATTGGATTGCCCTGGTTGGGTAGATGATGCTCAAAATTTACCATTCTATAGACAGTAGAGATATCTCATTGGGAGGACTGTGGAGACGCAGAGAATCATTAAGATATACCTACTAGGATGGGTACTTAGGTAGTTTGGAGAGTTATAGGGAGTACCTACTGTCACAACTTACTTTGCTTGTGTTTCTCATGAGATTTCAGATTGGGGTGCTTTTATACAGCCGCATGTGGCTACTATCAAGTTTGATGCACTTCAGGCATTATAGTGGGGTTGGAGGGCAGGTGTTGCAGATCCGAGGACTACACCTTAGTACGATGCATGGCGGGATAGACATAGGCCTATTCCACTTACTAATCTGATAGTTCCTATCACACCTCAGTAGATATGTCATCTGAGACAATAAAGAAGGGTTGATAGAGAGGAGAGGAGGGGAGATGATAGAGGAGGAGATGATGAGGGTGGTGCAGATGAGGAGGGAGACAAGGATATAGACATCGATGGAGACACCAAGTCTATCAGTAGTGGAGATGATTATGATTCTACACCAAGATATCGATTAGCAAGGATGGGGATGATGATGACATGCTTGAGTTAGAGGATGGACCAGCTACAAAGGGGGTGGGGATGGAGGACAGGGTGGTGACGGAGATGATGATGATTAGTAGATTCTCGGAGCATGGATTTGGAATCTAGAGGATGAGGTGGTGAGACTGAGGGAGCGATGAGGTGCTGAGCAGGATCTATTCTGCGGGGATTATGGTACACTAGAGAGGGAGAGGGACTAGATAGCCAGTGAGAGGGATCATCTCCAGAGGGAGAGTGATGATGCAGTGAGGAGGATGCAGTTGGCACATGATGCATATGATCAGTATAGGGCTTTTAATATAGGTAGTTTGGCACGTGATGAGCACATTATTCAGTTGTTTGAGGAGCATATATATTGGAGTCGTGAGTATGAGAGAGTTGTCCCAGAGGGAGAGAGAGCTCCTAGCTATAGTTTATATATAGCTCGTAGGAGATCAGGCATATCTACCTCGAGATATACTAGTAGCACTAGCATCATGGGTCCACCATGGACATCTTTGGGACATCCTGGGCAAGATCTAGCAGATAGGAGCCACCTGGAGATAGAGGTGGTGTGGGTTGAGACATTTTAGATCATGTTATCTAATAAGCCTTTAGACCTTTTATGATGATTGTATTCTGACACATTACCATTTTTTAGTTATATATATGATATGCAGTTTTTTGGCAATGTTATATGTATGATGTATTATTCTATGATTATATGATTTATGAATTATTTCTATATATAAGAATGCAATTTGTTTTTGTTTGATAATGTCATAATATTGCTTTATCTCTTTTAACTCGGATATACCTTGAAGAAATGTTAGTAAGATGAAAGAGAGAATAGATTGATGGAAGAATAATTAGATGATAGAAAATTATTTAGAAAGAGATGATAAGAAAAGAATCAGCAGACTAAAAATAAGCAAATAAGATGAAAAAAGAATGATTGATTCACGAACTTGTGTTATTATTTATTGTGCAATATATATTCATCACTAAGCCTTATTATGGAACAATGGAGCTTAGCACATCAAGGTATAAGGAACCAAGATGTAAAGATATCTCATTGAAGAAACAAACACGTAGCAGAAAAGGAGTGAACTCTCCATTCTAGGAATTACACTAGGAGTCGAGGTATGTGTGGCATTCACAAGCTGAATGCTCCTATCATAGACACCCACTAGAGAAATTGCCCCAAAACTTCATTGGTTCACACCAAAAACAATAAACAAATAAAAAAGATAATGCCCATCATGGCTCCTCTAGTCACTTGTGGACATCTTTGAATAGCATGGGAACATAATTTGTTGCCAAATGATAAAAGATAAAGACTAACCTGGACAAAATTCAGCAACTATATTGATATGTGCCTTCATTCTCAATTGCTTGATGTGATGGTTGATATTGTCTGATCTCATAAAGTTGCAGACCTCATTTAAGATTGATATATCTGATTTCAAGTGTATCCATCTCTATTTAAGACAAGATAATGATCACTTGAAATGGATATGATATGATTGATAAGATAGTTTGATCAGTTGATTGAAGATGTTTAACTAGATAGTTGAATCCTTTGTTAACTTCATATGAAGTATTTGTTGGATATCTGCTAGGGTGTTTGATTCATGCGAGATATTTTTTTGCAAGTTTTTTTATTGTTTAGTTATTTTCTAAGCGTATTTTTTATGTTTTTGGTTGATTTTTTTAGGATTGTATTTGGATGTTTTTGGTATTTTTGAAAGATTTTCTAATATTTTTAAATTTTTGTGTTTTCCCAATGTTTTTTCGTATTTTCAAGACATTATATGATTTTTAGGATTTTGTGCTTTTAAAAAAAAAATGGATTTTCTTTGTTTTTCAATGTTTTTGAATTTTTTGATGACTTTTTACGATCTTTTATGATTTTTTCAGCTATGCCCCCAGTATGCAGACCTATATGACATGATGATCTGTAGAATGCATGTGGAGACAATGAATTTTTGACATGACCTATGTTAATCCAACATGCATGATGAAGATGCATTTCCTATTCGAACAAGGATGATTGTGTTTGTTTAGCATTTTGTAATACACCAATTGAATTGGAGGTACAAAACATTTAATAGATAAGTAGTCAATCTATCCTTAATTTCCCTTGGAACATCCAAATTAACACACTTAGTGACTAGGATTTAAAAATGGAGACACAAAAAACTTCCCCATTGGTTCTTGAAACTTTGATCTTCTTTTGCCCATGTGTGTGCAAATGAGTTAATTCCTTCTCTTGTGTTTACTAAATATCCTTAGCATCCTATATGACTAGCTACATGGATTATTCTAACTTCAAAAGCATCCCAAATAGAGCCTCATTGCCAACAAGCTTTTAGAGCTCCGACAAGGTTATAGACTGTAATTTCTTGAATATTGCTCCATTGCTAGCAGGTGTCCATAGCCATGATGGAGTTACTCGCATGTTCCCATAGTCAAGTTTTTTATCGCACTTGTATGCATGATATTTCAGTTATATATCATTTCTCTTTTGCATTGAGATGGATATTTGGCATAGAACTTTTTCTTTTTTATTTTATTGCCTTGACTTGTAAGTAATGAAACCCACATGGGTGTGACAGTTATAATAGCGATGAAGTAGAATTTTAGATTTTTAACTAGTCATATGATCAACTAGGTGTCTCAAATGAATTAGAGATTTTGTTAATGTGTTTGAGATATAGCAATTGATAGATTTTGGGTTAACAAGTCTCAAATAGTGAAATCACTACCCAACCATAAGTAAAGTGTCATCATAGGGTAATGTTAAAAATGAATGACCTTAGGACCTCAAAGACTTCATGTTTGAATATCTAAGAAAGGACATGACCCTTGTTTCTCTTGAATGCAAATGGATGATAAACTTAGATAGTTGCCTTGTTTTATTGATGTTGTTATATGTAAATGCAGAAACTATATGCTATGAAAAATTGTGAATATGATGTGCTTAGAAAGAAACTATATGGAATGTAGTGTTTTTTTAAGAAAATAATATGCAATGTGAAAAGTAAAATCTATACTAACCCATCCCTTAGATGTAGTATCGTTTCAGGTGCATGTTGTTCATGGGGTCAGGGAGTGGATCTCCCTCCATGGTAGCCAAGTTATATGATTTATTTCCTATGACCCTTGTTATGATAAAAGTACCTATCCTATTAGGTTCAAACTTCCTTGGCTTTTCACGTTCTTCTCAGTTCCTTTGGTTCTCAAAGAGAACTAGAACTCCCACTTCAAAATTTCTTGGCCATACTCATTTATTGTAACTCCTTCTCAGTTTGTTCTGGCAGCCTTGCAAGTGATTTAAAGAAGTTTGTCACTTTTCATCAAGAAGTTTAAGCTCTTGCAATCTTGCAACTCAATAGTCTTCCTCTAATATGATGTGTTTTAAGGAGACTCTTAAAGAAGGTAGTTCTATCTCAATAAGTAATTTTTATTTTGTACCATAGACTAATGAATAGGTTGTTTCTCCTGTAGGTGTGTGTACCCCTGTTCTATAAGCCCAAAGAGAGGGATTTAACTAGAGATGGCAGTCTCTTCCTGCATTAATGACAACTTTCTTTAGGATCTTAAATATTATCTTTTTGTTGCCTCTGCTTGTCCATTACTTTGCAGATAATAGGGCATTGAAAATATTTGTTGTATTGGGAATTGTTCACATAGTTCTCTCATTTCTTGATTCTTGAACGAATGTCCATTGTCAGTCACTATACACATTGGACTCCTGTACCAATAGATGATGTAGTTAAGCATGAATTTTGCTATTTTCTTACCAGTAGTGTATGTTAGAGGGATTGCCTCTACCCATTTGGTAAAGTACTTAGTAGTTGTTGAGATGAATTTGTGCCCATTGGATGAAGTAGGATTAACTTTACCAACAAGATCTAACCCCCATTGTCAAAATGGCCAGGGTGATGTGATAGGTTGGAGATCATGTGTTGGTGCATGAATGAGGTCCCCATGCACTTGAAATTGTCGATACTTATGTACATATTTATAGGCATCCTTTTCCATAGTAGGCCAGTATCTAGTTCTTAGTAATTTCTTTGATAGTGTTGGGCCACTTGGATGTGCACCGCAAATTCCATCATGTACCTCTTTTAAGGGAAGTTGTGCTTCTTCAACACCAAGACATTGAAGAAGTATCCCATCAAGACTCTTTTTATACAATGTGTTAGCAATAATAGTGTGTCTCGATGCTTGACAAATAAGAGTCTTTTTTTGATTTCTAGACAAATCAGGAGACATATACTAATTATGTAAGTATGCGTATATCTCATTATACCATGGGGATTCAGGACCCACAATTACACATATTCTAATGAGGGAATCTCATATGTCGGTATCATCAATTGTTCTACAATAAACTCGACCTGAGTTTCATTATTAGGCATGTCTAGGAAAGACCCTAGTATAGCCATGGTGTTCATTTCCTTGTTCTACATTCTTGGAATTTGTTCAAAAGTGATCTTACTGAAGTATTCTTTGTAATCTTCTACCATTTGTTTATAAGGCATCAATTTATCATATTTTGTGTTATAGTCATCATTTACTTGGTTGACAATCAGTTGTGAGTTGCCATACACTTGTAGTTATTTTATCCTCCACTATATTGCGGTACGAAGTCCTATGATGAGAGCTTCATATTTAGCTATATTGTTTGTACGGGGAAAATTGATTGTGAATGACTTTGGGATAGAATCACCTTGAGGGGAAATTAAAAGAATCATGGCTCATGCTCCATGATTTGTGTAAGATCCATCAAAGTATAATTTCCAAGTGGTGGATGATGTCAATGTAAACACATATTCATCAAGAAAATCCACTATTAGTAGGTGACTATCTTGCAAGGAAGCTTCTGCTAATTGATCTACTATAATCTGCCCTTTGATTGCCTTTATTTCTATATATTCTATGTCAAACTCACTCAAAATAATGACCCACTTGGCCAATCTTCCAATTAATCTTGCTTTGCTCAATAGATACTTGAGTGGATCAAATTGTTCTATGAGTTGAACTTTGTGACTCAGCATATAGTGTTTAAGCTTCTAAGATGCGAAGATCACTGCTAGACATGCTCGTTCTATGGGAGTGTAACTGAGCTCATATCCAATTAGGGTTCTACTTATATAGTAGATTTCTCTCTCCTTTCCTTGATCATCATGTTGTGCCAAAAGGGCTCCCAAAGATGAGTTTGTTGTTGATATATATTGTAATAAAGGCTTGTCTTGAGTAGGTGGAACTAATACTAGAGTATTCAAAAGATAATCTTTTAAAGATTGGAAAGATTCTTGGCACTGTTCTGTTCATTTGAAGGTGACTCCTTTTCTGAGTAAATGTTGAAATGGATGACATTTATCTACTAGCCATGCTATGAACCTTCTTATAGACTGTAATCTTCCTTGCAACCCTCTTAATTGCTTAAGTGTTGATGGAGGTTGCATATCCATGATCACTTTGACCTTTGTTGGATCTACCTCAATTCCTCTATTTGACATAATAAATCCTAGAATTTTTCCCACTGTGACACCAAACACATACTTTTTTGGGTTTAATCCGACATTGTATTGTTCTAATCGATCAAATATCTTAGCAAGGACTTCAAGGTAATCTTCTCTTGTTTGTGATTTAGCCAGTAGATTGTCAACATAGTCTTCCATGATATTGTGGATCATGTCATGAAATAATGTTGTCACAACCCTTTGATATGTTGCTCTGGCATTCTTAAGACCAAATGGCATGACACTCCAGTGGTATGTTCCCCATGGACAAGTAAATGTCATCTTGTGTTGATCTTCTAGTGCAATCCTAATCTAGTTCTATCCTAAGAAACCATCCATTAATGAAAGCATTTCATTCCCAATAGTTAAGTCAACTATCATGTCTATGTTAGGTAATGGGAAACCATCCTTAGGACATGCCTTGTTTAGATCTCTGAAGTTTGTGCAGATTCTTATACCCTCAATGGGCTTAGTCACAAGTACCAGATTGGATATCCACTCTCCATCGTCAATAGGTCTAATGAAGCCCACATCCAGAAGTTTTTGTAGTTCCACTTTTACCAGTAATACAATCTGTGGATGCATCTTTTTGAGTTTTTGTTTGTATGATTTGATTCCTAGTAGCAATGGTAAGTGATGTAATACCAATTCTGGATCTAAACCTGGCATATCTATATAGGACCGAGCAAAATTGATCGGATGTTGTTTGAAGAACTATATGAACTTGTCCTTTTCTTCCTAATTTAATGATTCTGCTAAGTGGATATTATGTATAACTTCTCCTTCAACTATATTGACTTCTTTAGTCTTTTCAATGAGTAATTTTGAATTCTCTTATTCAATAGGGAGGTTATCTATCTTGTGTTTTCCATTGTTATCACTTTCATCTATATCTTCTGACACAGAGCCACTTGCCTCTCCAAAGTATGTTGTTCTATCCAAGTCTATAGAAAATCCCGCTTTATGATCACCCTATGGAAATCCCTCTTTGACACCAAGGAATTTTGCAATAGCTTCATCATTCTCAAACCAGTCTAGAGTTGCTAACTCTTCTCACCCCTAGTCAACTAAATATGAATGTATAAGGGGTAAGTCATTGCTATCTTCTTTTGTAAAAGACTCTGGCAGCATGCATACCTGGTTATCTTGAACATGTTTTACTGAGTTGGGATGATGTGGTGTATCCTCATAGGCAATGTCATCATCAATGGGTGATTGGTTGTCATTTGACATGTCTATTGCTTATGGGATGCTATCATGGTTAGATAGGAATTCATAGTCATGAGAATCTGTCACACTTTCTATGTATGTTCCACTTTCTGAGGCTATGTCACTTATCTCCTCTTGTTCTTATAACTGAATTTGTTCTTGACTTGTGGATCTTCTTTGTGTGGTGGATACCCTTCTCAAGCCTAGTATAAGTCGTTGCAATCTTTCTTCATCTGACTCATTCGGTAGAGCTTGTGTTGTTTCCCTTGGCAAAAGTATTGATAGAATCCAAGGATTAGGCTCATTTGCCACCGCTAAGCTCATTTTTGTTACCACATTTGTTTGTGTGGATATTTCAAGTACTATATTGTTAGATGATTTTGCATTAGTTTCTTGTAGAAGACTCCTCATATCTTCACCATCTGATTCCATACTAGGATATGTTGTTTCTTTCTTACTTCTCTGAGATGAAGGGGGAAATACCCTCATTGATAACTAATTCTGAGGTATTTACTTAGATGGTAGCCTAGGTTTGTTCAATATATCAAATGTCTCTTATCTTGCCTTTTTTATCTTTGGGACGTGTTTATAATCTAACCCTTGATTCTTTGGGTTTTCTTGAGGTAAAGCAGGTTCCAATCTTCCTTATTTTTATAGTCCCAAGCTCATGGTACCATCATACCCATGTTTTTTGTAGCATCTTGAAACCATTTTCATACTGATCTAAAGGTAACTTGGGTATTGCCATGGCATCTTCTTCTTTATATATCCATTGATTGACATCTTCATTTAAGGATTCTTCTTGTAAGTCTCCCCATCTAATGAATGAGAATGAATCTGAGTACTTTACTATCTCTTTTCCTTTATCTTATTTCATCACTATTAACTGAGGTTTCCCAAAAGACCTAGGAAAAAGAGATAATTGTCTGACATTTGAGGTACTTGAAATGGAGTATTCCCCACAATCGACATCCTTAATCTATAAACAAGATGTTGTCGGTGTATCTTTTTGTGCTTCTATGATTGTTAATGAATCCATTTGTGTAGTGAGAGGCACTGCTTGATTAATGGGTACTTGGTTTTCCACACTTGCCTTTTAAGTGATTACAATGTTAAAACAGATTCGAATCACCATGGATGGTGATTTCAATGCCATTGTATGGAAACTTAACACATTGGTGGAATGTCGAAGGTATGGTCTACATGGCATGAATCCATGGGCGGCCTAAGAGCATGTTATACCCCAGTTCTCTATCCAAGACTTGAAATTTAACCTCTATTGTAATAGGTCCTACTTGTATTGATAGTGCGACTACATCTTTTGAAGTGTGTTCTTCATCATCATATGCTTTTATGTTTATTCTCTTTAAAGGATCAATGTGAAGTATAGAAGAACCCAATGCCTTGACCAGCTTTAGTGTACAAATGTTAAGACTGGCTCCTCCATCTATGAGTACTCCTTTGACTTTCTTCTTATGTATGTAAGCCTCTAGATGTAGTGGATCATTATGAAAAAGTCTATCATAAGGAACATCCTATTCTGTGAAAGCGATGCGAGTAGCATCATCCAGATTCCCTACCATGGATTGGAAAGCAATTTCATCTATATCTCTGTCCACTATTGAATCTTGAAGTTCTTTATCCAGGATAGCTCTTTGATTTGGTGATATACACAACAACTCAAAGAGGGATATCTGTGTTGGGGTTTTCTTTATTTGCTCAACCATATTATAGTTCTCTACTGCTAGTTATAGATTTGATGGTACTCCTTGCAATGTTACTTTTGGTCTATGGGTAACTATTGCATAGGCTCTGTCTCTTGGATTTATTGTGATAGTAGCCACTGTATTATTTCTTGTGAGGGACATTTCTTTAACATATGTTGTGTTATCAATGTTTATTTCATATCCCATCCTATATTCATCATGTGCAAGTATGAAATCCATGATTTGTGCTATAATTTTATCTTCAAACCATCCTGAATAAGGTGGTTCTTCCTGCCCCCAGTCTATAAGATAGAGATTCTCATCTTTATCAAATTTTGGTGCTTCTGTCATCATGCAAACTTGGTTATCATAGCCATAAGTCCCTTGGTTTTTCTCATCATTATCAAGTTCTTCTTGTGAATCAACATTTTCTACATCTCCTGAACTAATAGCATGAATGATATAGTCATTGTAAAGCGGAAAAATTGAACCCTAGTCATTCTCCCCTCCCCAACTCCAAGGAGAGAGAAGGGAGAGTCACTAGGGTTGATGGTTTTCACTTAGGAGAGACTTTACATTCAAAAGAGGGGTTGAAACCCATAAGATCCAATCCCACGCAATGCAATATTGGATTCTATATGAGTTTCAAGGGTTAAGACATCAAGGATACCCTCTTTTGTAAAGAATGTTGATAGAAAGATTGAACTAGGAATGCATGTAAAGTAAGAAAGATTCACTTATAAATAGAGATAGGGATATGGGATGAAGCTGTGGACCTGGAATTAGCAGTAAAATGTTGAGACGGTGCTGTTCTGCAAATTTGAGCGAAATTTGACAGGACGATGGCACCCGGCATGCACACGGTCCTCCGAAAAATCCACGAAACGAAGGGGGATCTGTTCGTCTCTGCACAAGGATTCCAGATCTTCAATTACAGCCGTGTACCTACAACCTACACATAGAAAAGAGAGGATGATTGGGGGGTTAGGGATGAGGGGTTTGCCTTTAGGTCAAACCCCGGTTTTGGAATTAACCAAGAAATGAGAATGCTGTAAATGTAAATGTTTGTAATGTAAACAAGTACCGATACCTTGTTGTAAGAATGTTTGTATTCTTACATTCGAAGGTGTAATGTGTGTAGTATGTTGTATGTTGTATGTGATCTCCTCTTCAATGGTTGAATCCTTGTCTTGAATGCAACACCTAGCCTTGAATGGAGACTTAAAATACTCAATTGCTTGAAGGAATTTTTGAATGCTTGAATGTTTGAATGTTTGAATATCGCTTTTGCCTTTTTCACACATATGTCCTCCTCCTTTTTGAGAGGGGAAATGTAGTTTATATACTTGTCAATTAGGGCTGATAGACTGATTTTCCCGACCTTAGGCCGACCAGGAAACATTATTTTCCAATTTGCAAACTTTAAAGACCCGATGCCCAAAAGAGACCGGGCCCAAAATAGGGCCAGGGACCAAGGCACTGGGCGCCATGGTCCTGGGGGACCAGGGCACTGGGTGCCATGGTCCCACCTCCCGGGACAGCAGGGTGCAAGGAGGGATAAGGCCAGGGTGCGGAAAAATGCAGTTTTTGGTGTCGTAAACAGGTTTCGGGGTCTCCATTCAGGTTCAACGTTGCGCCACCATCGTGAAGACCCAAATGCAGTCGAAATTGCAAGTGTCACAATTTTAGGATGCTACATTTAGCCCCCACTTTAGCGGGAGTATAAGCGTATGCTCATACTTCTGGTAAAGTACAAGGAAACAACATTGAAAAACTTTCACCACGTCAAGGAGGCAAGATACACCAAGCCCCCAGTGGACTAAGGATCTTACGACTTCGATTGACAAAGTAAAAGGGAAGATCACGAGGGAGAACCATGACTGTCAGTAGTAAGGTTCCCTCACTATGAGTCATGCAAGAAAGATATCAAAATTTTCAAGGCAAAGTTAAATTTGTCAAGAAATTTTCAAGTATCTTGAAAAGATATGGATGGGATGTATGCCCCCTACGTTAAAGCGATCGCACACGCCTCACCGGGGGTGATTTCTTTAAGGTAGTGATACATATAAGAAATGAGAAAGGAGCACGTTATCACAAGGATTTAGCCCCCAAGTGTGAGATGAGCCCAAGGATAATAGACACAAAACACAAAGCACAAGGTGACTTCGCTTTCCTCGGGGTCAGTATGCTGTATGATAATTCATGTATATCATATGTATGTATGCATAATTGTTCTTCATTCCCCAATCAAGGAAGGTCACCTAGAAGAAGGGAACACATGTGTCTTTTGAGTCAACATGAGAGAGACCAAAAGAGATCTCAATGTTTTGCATCGTCCTCAAGTAGACAACACTAAGGACAACAAATAGAAGAATGAGAATAACACATAGAAGAAGTAACAAAAGAGAGGAGGAGAGAGTCTGTTATGCTAATGAACTAGTCTAGCACGTCATCTACGCCCCGATCTCGCTGATCAATATTTTGGGAAGGTAGGAAACACGCTAGAGGAGGAACATCCAACACAGCAGATGGAGCTATCACAAGATCCAAACAAGGGCTATGTTCATACCCCAAGCCACTGTGTTCTTGTCTAGGAGCTAGGATAAGTGCTTTAGAAAATTCATTAGATAGATGGTTATCAACATCAACATATTCATATTCACTATCAGAATGAACAAGAGTAACATTTTCATCATGAATAACATTTTCATCTATATCATCATCAAGATTTATAAAAATAGGATCTTTAACTCGCACAGGATCAAGACCATCATGCATCTTATGTTCAGGAGATTTCAGCTCAATCGTCGGCTGAGGAGAAAATGGAATAATACTAGCTGAAGGTGTTTTTGGGGATTGCAAAGTTTGAGAAGCAGCTGCCTGAGCTCTAAGACAACACTTTCGTCAGCGTTCACGTGCAGAATGATTTCATCTAGTCTTAGTAGGAAGTTGCGAAGATTGAGGAGGAGGAATGTTCTCATCCTTATCACTTGGGTGTTTAGGTTGCGGTCTCTTAGGTTGAACAATAGGAGAAGAGGAAGGTCTCTTCTCTCCATAAGAGGAAGGAGGAGGAACTGCTCCATAGAAGGGAGGAATATTTGGTTTAGGAAGGAGACCAAGTCTATCATGATGAGGAGGGATAGGTCTACTTTCAGGAAGTTTATTAATCATAGGCATAGTCACATCCATAGGGATGGGTTGGGAATCTTCTTGAGGAAAGACGTTAGTTTTATCTTTCAAAGGAAGAACTTCCTTCTCAAGAACAATAGGAATGTCAAGTTTGGGTGTTCTAGGTTCACTTAGAGATAGGATCATATCTTTTTTCCACTTTTGATAAGATTTAAAAAGATGATCACTTCGCGGAGGAAGAGATTGGAATTGTTTAGGCCAAAAGTAATCAATAGGAACACTAGAGGTTATTTCAGCTGGTTTAAAGAGACTATGATTGACTGTAACAACTTCACCATTATGGGGAAATTTCAAACACTTGTGAATAGGAGAAGCAATAGCTTTCATGGAAGATAGCCAAGGATAGCCTAGCTTCACATGAAATTGTTCGGATGATGGAATAATAGCAAAGTCCACATCAAGGGATTTGTTATGGACCTCAATAGGTAATGTAATAGCACCAATTGCAGGAGAAGAAAATGTATCAAATAGTTTCACAACCACATTTGTTTCATCATAGATCACTTGATTCAATTGAAAAGTAAAGAGAAATTCTTCAGTAATGATATTAACCATACAAGAAGGATCAATAAGCACTCCACGACAAGGTGTATTCTTGACTTTTGCAACTATATATAAAGGACCATCAGGTGCCCTGATAGTTTCACTAGAATCAAAGGTGATGGAAGGTTCTTTAGGGATTTTCTGCTGCTCTACAAAGTTAATCACATTCAGAGTCATAGACACAAGATCATCAGGTGAGACAGAGGAATCAGTAGTATCAATCGCATTAGAGGTATGAGAAGGCAATGGATCAGTAAAAATCTTAAGATTTTGGTTAGGAGGAGCTATAGATGTGTTACCTTTATCATTCACACCAGAAACAGAGATAGTATTATTACCAATCAAATCTTGAATTTTACCCTTTAAAGCGAAACATTTTTCAGTATCATGCCCAGGATGACGATGAAATTGACAAAAAGATTTGTTATCAAAATAGGGTGAGTTAATCTTTGCAGGATCTATTTTCTTTATAGGAGGAAGAGTAAGCACATTTTGTTCCAATAACTTATTCATAATACTATGCAATGATTCATTCAAAGGAGTAAACTTTCTTTCTTTCTTGAAAAACTTAGAAATAGGAGGCACACCTGATGCCGCATTCACATTGTTGTTGATGATGTTTTCATTGAATTTAATGGACTCTCTGTTTAGTTTAAACTTCCCAAATGGTTGTTGACTACTATCACCCTTATCACTCAGAGCCATAGGACTTGCTTGTTCCATTTGACTCACAGTCAGTTGATAATTGTGAAGAGTTGCGCACAACTATTGGAAAGAAGTAAACTCAGAAAACAGAAGTTTTTCTCTAATATCTTTTTGTAAATTAGAAATAAAGATTCTTTGAATATCATTGTCAGGTACTGGAAAAGAAATTTGAGCATACAAATGCTTATATCTACCAATGAAATCAGTCACTTTTTCTTTAACACCTTGTTTACAATGCATTAAATCAATCAAAGTAACTTTAGGACTTATATTGTTTTGAAATTGTTGAATAAAAGCATTTGCAAGTTGTTCGAAAGAAGTAATAGAATAAGAAGGCAATGAGCAATACCATTGTAGGGCTTTATCTCTTAATGTTCTAGTAAACAGTTTTGCAAGCAACCTTTGGTCATAAGCAAAATCCGTACATATTGTTTGAAAGGTCTTAACATGTGTTAGAGGATCACCCTTACCATTATAAAGCTCCAAATGCGGAATTTCAACATGTTTAGGGGGGATAGCTCGAACAATGTCAAGAGAAAGTGGGCTCGCAACATCAAATGTGGGCACACTAAACTTAGATTGATTCATAGAGGCAATTTGTTGTTGTAAAGAAGAGACAGTTTGTGCAAGATTGTTAATGGTCGCTTCAGTCGAAGAGTTCATATTAGACGTGTTAGATTGTGATGGAGGTATTATGTTATTGAAAGAAGGTAGAGAGTAGGGTGGTGGGACACTATGATAGTTAGTCATAGGAGATGATTGGAAAGGAGGAACACTACAAGGAGGAATGGAAGGGTTAAATGAATTGGCCCCTTGTGTCATGTTCATTTGTGGAGATATAATAGGAACACTCATTGAAGGAATGAATGAAGAAGTCGGATTGAATGAAGGAAGAGGGTTGATTGAAGAAGAGGGATTGCCCCCATGACTGGTGATCATAGGAGGAATGTCTTGAATTGAAGTAGTCATTATGTTTGATGTAAAAGTAGGTATACTAGCAATAGGAGTTGTCAAAGGAATAGAATGATTAACTTGAGTAGGAGGTTGTGTATAACCTAAAGTTTCGACACAACTTTTCATCGGCATCACATTCAAATCCACAATGTGTGCAATACCACGCAAAATATCAATTCCATTCTTATCACTTTGAACCATACGTTTTAGACCCTCAATTAATGAAAGAGCTTGACTATCGGGGTATTCTTGAGACATCCATTGTCGAAAATCATCAAATTGGTTATCCAATTTTGAAAGTTGTTCTACAGAAACCTCATGGAGAGCTTCTTCATCATTAAGAGGATTAGAGGAATTACCCATGTCCTCGTTAAAAAGGCCATTCAAATTAGGTTCCATCTCCTCAGTAATTACACCTTGGAAAGACTTAATTCTAAGGCTTCGTCTAAGGGGAATGGTGTAAGTAGGACTTATTGTTGTAAAACTCATGCACTAGAGAGAGAGAGAGATTTTGAATTTTAGAGGTAGCAAATTTCAATAAAATCAGCCAATCTCCTAGATTTAAGCTGTTAAATGCAATCAGGACAATCTCCCGAAATTTCGGAAAAAATGTCCAGGACCGTGGCGAACGGAGTGCACACGGTCCTCGCAACTTTTTTCAAAATTTTCAGGGATGAAAGTTATGATGATTTTAAAGCTAATCTGAAAAAATTGAGTGATTTTACGATCTGTAGATAGGCCAAATTAAAGTTGCAATCTCAAAATTGAACCCTACCAAGATTGTTGAAAAATGTAAAATTTGAATTTTGAAAAAGAGGGGGAAACTGAAATTTTGAATTTTATGATTTTAGAGGGAATGCTGAAAGAAATGCAAGTTTCAAAATTTAAAAGTTGACTCAATTTCATGCAAAATTCGAATTTGAAAGTGGAAATCAAGGTTGTTGCAATTAAACCCTTAATTTCAAAAGTCACAAATTGTAAAAATTTGAATAAACACTGAAATTTTGAATGAATGCCAACACACTTTTCATTGGTAGATATAAGCATTTGTATGCTCAAATTTCTTTTCCAGTACCTGACAATGATATTCAAAGAATCTTTATTTCTAATTTACAAAAAGATATTAGAGAAAAACTTCTGTTTTCTGAGTTTACTTCTTTCCAACAGTTGTGCGCAACTCTTCACAATTATCAACTGACTGTGAGTCAAATGGAACAAGCAATTCCTATGGCTCCGAGTGATAAGGGTGATAGTAGTCAACAACCATTTGGGAAGTTTAAACTAAACAGAGAGTCCATTAAATTCAATGAAAACATCATCAACAACAATGTGAATGCGGCATCAGGTGTGCCTCCTATTTCTAAGTTTTTCAAGAAAGAAAGAAAGTTTACTCCTTTGAATGAATCATTGCATAGTATTATGAATAAGTTATTGGAACAAAATGTGCTTACTCTTCCTCCTATAAGGCAAATAGATCCTGCAAAGATTAATTCACCCTATTTTGATAACAAATCTTTTTGTCAATTTCATCGTCATCGTGGGCATGATACTGAAAAATGTTTTGCTTTAAAGGGTAAAATTCAAGATTTGATTGATAATAATACTATTTCTATTTCTGGTGTGAATGATAAAGGCAACACATTTGTAGCTCCTCCTAACCAAAATCTTCATTAGCAAAAAAATCAAACCCTAGTCGTTCTCCCCTCCCGAACTCCAAGGAGAGAGAAGGGAGAGTCACTAGGGTTGATGGTTTTCACTTAGGAGAGACTTTACATTCAAAAGAGGGGTTGAAACCCACAAGATCCAATCCCATGCAATGCAAGATTGGATTCTATATGAGTTTCAAGGGTCAAGACATCAAGGATACCCTCTTTTGTAAAGAATGTTGATAGAAAGATTGAACTAGGAATGCATGTAAAGTAGGAAAGATTCGCTTATAAATAGAGATAGGGATATGGGATGAAGCTACGGACCTGGAATTAGTAGTAAAATGTCAAGACGGTGTTGTTCTACAAATTTGAGTGAAAGTTGACAGGACGATGGCACCCGGCGTGCACACTGTCCTCCGAAAAATCCGTGAAACGAAGGGGGGTATGTTCGTCTCTGCACAAGGATTCCAGATCTTCAATTACAGCCGTGTACCTGCAACCTACACACAGAAAAGAGAGGACGATTGGGGGGTTAGGGATGAGGGGTTTTCCTTTTGGTCAAACCCCAGTTTTGGAATTAACCAAGAAATGAGAATGCTGTAAATGTAAATGTTTGTAATGTAAACAAGTACTGATACCTTGTTGTAAGAATGTTTGTATTCTTACATGCGAAGGTGTAATGTATGTAGTATGTTGTATGTTGTATGTGATCTCCTCTTCAATGGTTGAATCCTTGTCTTGAATGCAACACCTAGCCTTGAATGGAGACTTAGAATACTCAATTGCTTGAAGGAATGCTTGAATGCTTGAATGTTTGAATGTTTGAATATCGCTTTCGCCTTTTTCACACATATGTCCTCCTCCTTTTTGAGAGGGGAAATGTAGTTTATATACTTGTCAATTAGGGCTGACAGACTAATTTTCCCAACCTTAGGCCGACCAGGAAACATTATTTTCCAATTTGCAAACTTTAAAGACCCGATGCCCAAAAGAGACCGGGCCCAAAATAGGGCCAGGGACCAGGGCGTTGGGCTCCATGGTCCTGGGGGACCAGGGCACTGGGCACCCTAGTCCTGAAGGACCAGGGCACTGGGCACCATGGTCCCACCTCCCGGGACAGCAGGGTGCAAGGAGGGATCAGGCCAGGGTGCGGAAAAATGCAGTTTTTGGTGTCGTAAACAGGTTTCGGGGTCTCCATTCAGGTTCAACGTTGCGCCGCCATCGTGAAGACCCAAATGCAGTCGAAATTGCAAGTGTCGCAATTTTAGGATGCTATAATCATATGAGACTTTTATGTAGTTAGCAGTGTTGTCTTGTGTTCCTGATGTCGATGCCTTCTCTTTTTCATATTTGACAAAAGGATCCTTAAAGATGGTGTGATTTTTGTTTATCAAATTTTTTTTTGTGTCAACTGTGATGTCACCTTGATCTATCAGATCCTGAATTAAGTTTTTCAACTTATAGCAACTTGCAATCTTATGACCTTTTGTACAATGATAGTCATGGAAATCATTATCATTCCACCATGTAGGTTTGAAAGGACCCGGTTCATAAACTCTAACCTCTGGAAAATATCATATTTGTATGTATTAATTTCTTTAATGCTAGTTCAATGGGATTACCCAGTGGTGTGTAGTTCCTTCTTGGAGCATACATTCTTGGAAATATTGTGTTTGTAGCTTGTGCAGCGTTTGTGTTTGTTGACGATGTGTTATTTTCTGTATGTGGACTTTTATTCTGACTAGATGATTGAATAGGTCCTTGTAAAGATACAATTAGTTGATCTTTGTTCACTGTATGGGCATCTACCACACCATCATTGGTACATTCTTGTTTCTTGACCAAAACATAGATTTATCATTGTTGGTGTTGTTTGTAGAAGTTCCATATTTTATGATACCTTGTTCTACAAGTCCCTTCTCGCATTTTAAGGCCTTTTCAGTGATTTGTTTAAATATGGTCAAACATTGCATTTGTATTGGGTAATTAATATTTGGGATTAAGCTCTCTAAAAACATGTCAAATTTCTCAGTTTTGGGAATAATATTCTTACATCTTCTATAGAGAGATATCCATCTTTGTAAGAAGGATGTGAATGTTTCATTTTCATATTGTTTTGTAGCACACAGATCCATCAATGTAACTAGGGTATCAAGGTTATGTGAGAAGTTAGCAATGAATTGTTCAGTTAGTTTACCCCATGATGTGATCACTGGTGGGAGATGTGAAAACCACTCCAAGGAAGAACCTTCGAGACTTTTTGGGAACAATCTCATTAGGTAAGTGTCTTCAGTTGCAACCTATATACATGTAGTGAAAAATGCTCTAATGTGATCTCTAGGATCACCTTTCCCTCAGTATTTGTTGAATTTTGGTGTTTCAAAATGTGGAGGGAAAGAAGGAATGTATATTTTATGATCAAATGATTAAGGACATAAGTCTTGCATTGTATATCTCTTTTTGTCATTACCGGTTTTCATAGTTGTCATTTGTTGTTATAGATTCTATATTTGTTGGGTTAGAATTTATGTTTGAGTCAGTGGTACACTTTGTGCATGTATATTTCCCACAAAAGGATTTATGGTAGTATAAAGAGGAGGTTGTTGAAATGTACCATAACTATAATTTTGTGTGTTGTGGCTTCCATTGGGTATTGTGAAATAAGAAAATTGTGAACCCATGTTTGATTGGGTTGCACTCATTGTATTAGCGGAACCTGGGTTTATGTTCTGATGACTGTATGTAGAACCTATTGAGTAGGAAACCAAAGGTTGAGTCACACTTGTTGTATGAGAAACATGTGAGGCTTGTGTTTGACTGGGTTCTGAAGCAATTGACATTACTGGTGTATTTTGAGAAGCTATGATAGCCTGCATTTGTGCACTAACATTCATTGTTGAGGATGATGCACTTTCTTAAGAACTTGTGTTTGACACCAGAGTTGCTTGATTTGATGATATTGATACATTTTGGGAGGAACTTGAAGTCATATCTTGTGTTTGTGTTACATTTGGTACTTGATTGCTATTTTGACCTAAGGTAATCCCTAGTGGTAAGATCGTTGTGACATCAAAACCTTGAGGTAACCTGTCACCATTATGTAATAACAAAGAAAGATATCGATCTTTGCCATTGTTTATCAGGGCATTTAGAATCATAAAGACATGTGGGTCCTATTGAGCTGACTGGATTTCCTCACATGTTAATTTTTATTGTAGCTTGTGTATTGTGGGTATGCCATAAGGATTTGACTGTTGAGAATTTTGACTGCTTGACATGTCCAAGTTCCAAGTAGGATTAATTGACAAGTCATTGTTTGGGTCCATTTTATTCTTTTCCTTTTGTGAACTTTTGACGGGCATTTAAGAATTCTATATGAGGACACTTAGGACCTAATGAAGATGATGATAGATCTTGGGTATGAATGCAAGACTCTAGACCCAAAAAGTGAGGTATGCAACACTAGACCTAACTCTCTACTAGGGATTAGGATGCGGAACTTGTTGAGTACTTTGAGTTTTTTGCAATGCAAGTTTTTCAAGTTCTTATCTAAGGAGTTCTGCCACAATTTCTCTATCAATTCTATGGGTAGTCTTATACTCTCTATCTAGCTCAAACTAACTCCTATGTACTGAGGTGCACTTGTCTTTAATTGCCAAGCCAAGTTATCTAAGCCATCAATGATTTCTCATTGACCGTCGTTCGGCACTAGATTAGGTTGCTCAAAGGGGAGCAAACCATCACCTAGAAGACCCATTAGGACACATATTATGACTTTCTAGGATGATTATGCAAATGATGATGGACTAAGATAGATGTATATCGAGTCTAGACAAGGACTAAAAATGAAGATTATTACAATACTAGAATGAACTAGGATGACACAAATAAGGACTTATGTGAAGATTAAGATGACATAAATTATAATGAGGACTATGAAAGGACTTATGCAAACCCTAGGGATGTAAATGAGGACTATATTGAGGACAATAATGAGGACTGTGCAAGGACTTATGCAAATTATAAGGATGTAAATGAGGACTATAATGAGAACAATAATGAGGACTATGCAATGACTTAGGACTCTAAGAACACCTATGTTCACAAGTATGTAAAATTTTGGACTTTTGTTGGATTGTCAATGTTTCAAGTTAGACTTTGTTTCAAATAAATTTGTTTATAGGACAAGTTTGTTTTTCAATTCTGAGAACATTGTCTAAAGATAAGTATAGTTGGATGAACTGTGTTTTGACAAGCTCTTACAATTCAGAGATACACAAGGTAGGGCCTGAAATAGCTCAAATACTAACTTAATACTAGTCTAGCACAATGATACACATAAAAAAAATAGAAGAATAACTTAGGCTAGAAAGTGGAAACCATTTAATGGGGACCCCAAAGAAAAATACTGAAACAAGACGAATAGATAGAGAGTCTGGTAGCATTGGCTCCACTCCATGGCACACACTTCTTGGGCATGCCAGTCTCTCTTACCCTGAAGATCCAAAGATCTTATCACCAAGTATTTTCTATCTCATCATGCAAGGTACATGGAGAGTATCTATGGGGAACGATCCGCACACCCGAAACCAATAAACGTGGGATTTGGGATACTAAGTTGGTTTTTATTGTAAGTTTTGAGGGATCCTAATCCAATGATGGATTCTCAGAGCAAGTCACTTAAGGCTTTAGTTAAGCTTATCGGTGCAGGGAAGGTCCCCACATACATCAAATTCACTCAACACTCTAGCTGTCTGACTAGTATGTTTATATAGTGGCTCGAAAAACTCACTTGAGAGTATGCTAGGAGAGATGATACCAAAATGCATCCCAATTTGAAGTACCTCTATGGGGTGATGAAATCCCCAGTCAAAGACACCCCTCTCTACTAAAAAAAAATTAAGTGTCATTAGCACTTTTCTCTTGCACCTAGGTCCATGAAATCTAGGGGAGAGGATAGTGTGTGCTAACAGTAGGATTGCTCCAAACAGAGAGCAAGTGCTCAAGATTCCTTCTTTAAGATATAGCAATGTGTGGTTTTTATATTCATAGCCTGATTCACGTTCATTTTAAAGCCCAAACTGAGGTGTGAGATATGCATGTGCATGTCTATTTTAAACACCAAAGTGAAGTGTGAGATCACGCATGTCAATTTTAAACACCAAGCTGAGGTGTGAGAGCATACATGTCAATTTTAACCAGATTTGTTTTAAGAACCAAGCTGAAGTGTCAAAGCATGCATGTCAATTTTAACTAGATTTGTTTTTAGCACCAAGATGAAGTGTGAAAGCATGGATGTCAAATTTAACCAGATTTTTTTTAAGCACCAAGCTGAAGTGTGAAAGCATGCATGTCAATTTTAACCAGATTTGTTTTAAAATCCAATATGAAGTGTGAGATCATGCATGTCAATTTTAAACCCAAAATCCAAAACTGATTTAACCCTAAAGGATCCTGCAATCAAATTGTTAGTGGTTTCCAAAATAATCCAAGATGATCAAGCCTTCTCTGTAATTTCACCACACACTGAAAACAAGGAATCAGTAACCAGAAAACAAACAGAAAAACCAAACAATAGTAATCCAAACTATTTATCAAATGAATGCATGATTCTATCTGACTAAATGTGTAATGATGTCTGAGCGATTGTGTTATGATTGTTGGAATGAATTGATATCGGTAGTAAACTGAGAGGGGGGGGTGAATCAGTTTACTAACAATAACAGCAATCAATTCAATTATAAACCATATATCGGAACACAACACAATGAAAGATATAACATGAAGGCACAACACACATAACACCAATGTTTGACATGGAAAACCCGAAAAAGGAAAAACCACAGTGGGAAACCCTACCCACAATCACATGAATACTCTGCAGTAGTATTGTGAATAATTACAATGGGGTCTTCACATGCAAAAAGGTCAATAGCCTAGAGCACACTCCTCATCACAAAGGGAAGTCTCACTAACCTACATAAACATCTGACTACAATCTGGAAATCAATGAACTATGAAAGTAGCATCTACTAATGCTCGATACAGTTCCAATTAAGAACTGATGTCTACTCTGCAATACAAAACCTTTCCAACCTTCTCCTGAATGATATGACTTTTTTCACTCTTAATTCTTTCTCTGATAATGTAGACTTAACCAACCATCCCATGGATCTCCTAAATTACATGAATAAGTCACCTATAAATATAGATAATCAACCTTATTGACAAGGTCAGCTAAACCCTAAACCCATAAACCCATAATTATAAAAATTACATCACATGATCTCACCTGACCAATATTATGATTTACATTACATAGCATAGACCTAAATCAAGTAACCAAACAATTATATCTGTCGGGGATTCTGCTAAGACCAAAATCCAACACGCTTCACTTGTTGGTAGAAACCTTCAGTGAAAGTTTAAATGGATCCAAATAGGACCACCAGAATAGCACACCATCCAATGCAAAGTCACAAAATGCTCAAGATATGATAAAGAAGAACCAACAGCATGATAGAAACTGATCCATAAGCCAAACCCAAAATCCACTGACCAAGTCAACAAAATAGCATACCAGTAAAGCTAACCAGGAATACCAAAAGTTGGTAAAGCCAAAAGCAAGCCGGTAAAGGAAAATACCAAAAGCAATAACCAAATCATGAAACCACTAGAATATAAAAAAGCATGTAATCACCAAAATAAGCATTCCAAACTGATTCTAGAGGTCTGATCATACCGGATCAGAATCATAGCCAGAACCAAGAAGATCACCAAGACTAACTAGGATAAATCGAATCAGGATAGTCTCCAACTAGGATATAGTGTTGACATCAATGACAACACTTAGCCTAATCTAGCATATTGCCAATAATGATGACTGAATGAATGCGTAAACTAACAGAGTGAAGGCTTGAAAGTGACAGGGTGAATGTGTGATAGATAAACAGAGAATTAAGAAAATTTACAAAAAAAAAAGCTTAAACCTCACCAGAAACCTACAAAACAGACTGTGAGGCCCTAGTCAGATCTCTCATCAATAATTCTATATTAAGCAAGTCATATTTTACTCTGTATGATAGAACAAGATTGTTGTATTTGTCAATAGTTGGTTGGTACTCTAGGTCTTGTATTCTCTTTTCTGCCTTTAGGATTCGCTGGTAACTTTTGGCTTGCCTCCTTTGTTCAATTGTTCTTCGAGCACCTGAAATATTAAATTTTACGTTATGTGCCATAAGATGTTATATTGAAAGCATCATATAAGGATAAAAAATCTTTAGATTTATAAAATTTAATACAAAATTTAGACAAAACAGAGGATTAAAAAACATGAAAACAAAACAAATGGAATGTCTAAATATGAATGACGAATGTGTAATTATATATAAGCAAATGCGTGACACTGATAGGTCGAATACATAATTATGTCTATGCGATTGCATGATGATGTCTACATAATTTCATGATTTTTGATTCCGCTTTTGAAATCCATACAAAACCTACAAAAAATCTGAAAATTCGTACAAGCTGCAAAAATCACACAAAAAACACAGAGGGTTAATTAGCTGTTGTTCACATCGGGTTCACCAAAATGTCATATGTAAAATTCATCATTATTCAATTAGAATCAAAGGGAAATCATGAATCCCTATCTAACCATAGAATCCTAAATAAACCAATGAAATAATGCAAAGCAAAGTAATAGGAATATAAAATATTCAATTAAGACTCCCTAGTCCATGACTACATATGGCTTCCATTGTTATTCTCTTCTTTGTGGTATGATGGCTCTCAAATATTATGCTGGCAACCTACAAATGACACAAAGATTCAAAGTTCATGATTGTTGAAAACGGAGATTGAATGCTCAATTTATAGATTGTTGGAAAGGATTGAAAGAGAGGTAGAACAGATTGATTAAGAGGTGGAACTCAGGTGAGCTCACATGTTGATTGATAATTGAACTGCTGATTTGGAGGTGGAATAGAATTGATTGAATAGATAAATGAGTTAACTGATTGAGAAAAAAATTGATTGAAAGATGAAAACGAATGATTGGAGGAAAATTAAAGAATGATGCAATTAATTAATTAATTGAAATAATCAATTAAAATAGATGGAATGTTAACTGATAGAAATCTTTTTGGAAAAAAGAAAAGTAGAAGATAGAAATAGAGATTGAAAAGATAATGATTGAATTAATTAATTTAGCATGTGCTTGAACTTTGATTTTGATTTTCAATTTGATCTTTGCATGAGATTTAATTCAAATCTTGAATTTATTTTAATTCAATTTGTTATTTGAATATATTTAGAACTTTGACTTTGATTTTCAATTTGATTTTTGAAATCATACACATGTATTTTAATTTAGATGATATTAGAAGAAATATGAATTTGGGGAATTAATGAAATTAAATGAAATTAGAAGAATTAATGAATTTGAATTTGAATTTGGAGAATTAATGAAATTAGACGAAATTAGAAGCTGGGAATTCGGAATTGGAAATAGAAGAATTAATTAGTTAATTAAATAATTTAAAGAAACTATTTAATTAATTTTTAATTGAATTTAATTAAATAATAAATATTATTTAAATTAAAGGATTAAAATCACAATTAATTAAATAATTAATATTTAGAAAAAGGTTGAATGATTAATTCAATAGAGATAGAAATTGAAAATGAATTAGTAAGATGATGAAGAAATATGAATTTAGAAGAATAAGATTAATTAGCTTAATTAATAATTAAATAATTATTTAACAAATTTGGACGAATAATTAGTACATGATCAATGAGGCATTTTTAGGTGTCTACAACATAACACTTTATAGAGTAGATTGTTAGAATTAAAATATCTGTATAATTATAAAGCAACAAAATACTAACCATCGCAAACCCACTCAGGGGGTCATAAATGTGGAATTTCATCATAAAAAGAAGAGTATTAATTAACAATCATCTCAGCCAAAAAATAGGTAATGAAAATCAAGCACTTTTCTAGGAATATCCGTGGGATGGACACTATCCGCTATGAAACATTCCAGAATTAGAAAATGTCAGACACCAACTAACACAAATATATGGAATAAAAGTAAGTGATTATATACATATAGAAAGTATAAATGGAGTAGACCAACATAAATGGAAGCATATCAATATAAAAAACCTTGAAACAAGAAACATATTAGAACATGATATATGGAAGAGACCAATCCTTCTCACCAATAAGGATTATGAACTAATATGGTGTGTAACAAAATATGGCAATTAATGTGTTGGGGAACATTTGTAATGCCAAAAGAAGGATCCTTTGTATAGACAACATTACACAAAAAATATTAACAAGATAAAGACTACAAAACATCAAAATTTTAGGGCTACACAAATGTCCATTATGTAAGGAGGAAGAAGAAACTGTAATGGTGAAAATTAGCGTTAGGGTTAAATTAAGATAATTAAACCACTAACAAGCCTAATTAACCATTACATTAAGGAGAAGAGGAATCTAAAAGATCTATCCTTGATAGATCTAGATTCTGATCAAATTATAGGCCTCCTTGATGGGGCTCTATCCTCCTTAAATTGAATTTTATTTATTTATTGAAGATTAGGGTGAGATAATGAATTATTGAAGCAATCTAATAGAAACAATGAGCTATAAATTTTGTATGGACACCAACCTAGATTTGAGTAGAAAATGATTCAGATCTATTCCTAGAAGTTTGACCTGACTTTTTGGGACTAGGTAGTATCAATTCTCCATGATCCTCCGAGTTTGTCACCTTCGAAAGCTAAATCTGTTCGTCTCTACAAATCGTGCTAATCCTCCCAAATGCAGCTTTGTACCTATTTATTGCATAAATAAAGAAGGTGTAATTTTTTGGGAATAGAGGTTTGCCTTAGGTTGAACCCTAGTTTTGGAATTAACCATGAAACTAAATTGAAAATGTAAATGAAGTACTGCAGTAAAATACTTTCCTTTTGAGGGAAAGGTTGAAAATGTCTGAAACACTAATGATGTACCTTTAATGAAGTTTTATTTGTCTCCACAAATGAATGAGGGTTTCATGTAGATTGTCTTCATAAAATATAGGACATCAATGTCATCTGCAATGCTTGATAGAAGATTGATTGCTTTCTCACTTGAATTTGCTAGAGTGTAGATCTTGATTTCAAATTCATTAGCTTGTAAGTTTAAAATGAGAGGGGTAGACCACCTTTTATACTTTCTTGTTGAAAATCAAATTAAAATTCTGACCTAATCCGACATAGGATCTGATTTCTCGCTCTCACAATGTGACCATTGAGAGGGGATATTTTGGGGCCCAATTGAGGAGCCTGGGACATATACACCTTGGTCTTAATTAGGACCAAGTTGTGGGTGCCCTATTCGTACAAGTTAGGGCTCCAGACAAGGGGGTCAAACTGGTAAATAGGTGAAAACATGACATGAATGAGGGGTGTAAGTAGAATCAGTGCTTTAGTTAGGCCTTGGAGGATGGAATGCCAAAGTGAGGCCTAAGTGAGGATAAAATTTTAGGTGAGTACAATTTAGGATGCTACATTTTTCCCCCACTTTAGCAAGAGTATGATACTAAGCATACTCACGGTAAAGTACAAAGGTCTACATTGAAATCATTCATCAAAATATCAAAGAGACATGACACACTAAGCCCCCAGGGATTTCAGGATCTTACTACTCTAATATCAAGATAAAAGGAACATCATAAGAAAGATAAAAGAGATAGAGAACATCACTGTTGGCCTAGTAAGGTTTTCTTACTATGAGTCATGAAATAAGAAAAAAATACCAAATTACAAAGAAAAAGGCTTATTTTGCAAAGTAACTTGAGTATCAAAACATATCATGGTGTGTGCATAAAGTGTACCATTGAGTGGAGTGTATGCCCCCATGCAAAAGTGATTGCATATGCCTTATTAGGAGCAACTGATTTAAAAGGTAGCATGCATCCAAAAGACAAGCACGTTACCACAATGAGATTTATCCAAGAAAGGACAAATCAAAGGATAGTGGTCACAAAATACAAAACACATAAGGGATCCACTAATCCTGGGGTCAGTATGCTCTTATGATAAATAATGTATATCATGGATATTTGTATTGAATTGACCTCAACCCCCAAAGTTAGTGGAACCACAAGCATAATGGAAGAATGAAACATGTGTCTTTTGAGTCAACATGTAAGAGACCAAAAGAATCTCAATGCTTTTAATCATCCCCGAGTAGACAACACAGGGCACAACAACAAAAAATGAATTAAGATACAAATAGTAGAATGTCACTGTGCAACAGATTTGGCCTCTTTATTACCTTACACCAATAGAGTAACAAGGACTATCTAAAGAGAACCTAACATAACACAAAATAACATAACGAGGGAAGCATAATACGAATAAGAAAGAGAGGATCTATGACATGAATGAAGTTAATCAAGCAAATCATCTGTCTCCCAATCTTGCTTAACATTATTTTGGGAAGGTGGAAAAATTGCAAGAGGGCCAACTGTGAGCATGGTAGATAGAGCTAATGCAAGTTCCAAATAAGGATCATTCTCTAATGAAGAGTCACTTTGTTTGTCACTAAGATCTAGGATTAATTCTTTTGAAAAATGTGAAGAGAGATCATTATTAACTTCAACAAGCTACTACTTATCGTTAGAATCATGAACAACATCATCATCCATTTCATCATTGAGATTAATAAAATGGGATCCCTAACATGAAAAGAGCATGAACCATCATTTTTCTTAATAATTTTTAATCTTAGTGATTTAGGTTGAACTTCCTCCCTAGGTTTAGGTGAAGGTTGGACTACTGGGACCAAGTCAACATTTAATGTCTTTGAGGTGGATATGGTTTAGGAAGCAAGTTCACAGACCTTAGCATGACATCTTCATCGGTGTTCTCTCCCAGAATGGTTCCTTTTAGTTTTAGCTGAGGGTTGTGAAGGTTTAGGATCAATGGACATAGGATTATTTTCTTCCTTTAAAGGAGGAGGAATGGGAGAATGTCTACTAGGTTGAGAAATAGGAGATGCTAAGTTCTTTCCTTTATAATATGTAGGAGGCGGGACTGGGGCATATATGGGAGGAATAGAAGGTGTAAGAAGGATACTAGGTACATGATGAGGAGGAATAGGTCTAGGATCTCTAGGCTTACTCAAAGATAAGATCATCTCATTTTTCCACTTTTGATAAGATAGAAAAAGGACATCACTTTGAGGCTTAAAAGGCTCAAGTTGATTAGGCCAAAAGTAATAAAGGGTGAAATTTCAAGGCTTCACCATGGGTTGATATATGCTATGATTAATTATTATGATAGTGCCATTATGAGGTAATTTTAGACATTTATGGATAGTAGAAGGGATATCCTTTATGAAAGAGAGCCAAGGATATCCCAACTTCACACAAAACTAATCCGCTATAGGAATAATAGAAAAAGCCACATCTAAGAACTTAGTACCAACATCAATAGGAAGAGTAATAGAGCCAATAGTAGGGCAAGAGAAACCATCATATACCTTGACCATAACATCAAATTTATCATATGTTACTTTATGCAATTGTAAAATGTAAAGATTTTCTTTAGTGATCACAGTCACCATACACACTGGATCAATGAACACCCCTCGTGAGAGTTTGTCTTTGATCTTCATAATGATATACACTGGGCCATCAGGTGCAATAATAATATCACTAGGATAAAAGGAAATGCATATGTCCTTAGGAGGTGTAGGTTGGTCAACAAGACTCACAACATTATTAGACTTAACACAAAGGTCATTGGGAGAAAAGGCAAGAGACTCAAACTCAACCACATTAGTAGAATAGGAAGGTGAAGGATTAGTGAAAATTTGGATATTTTATTAGGAGGTGCTATGGATTTGTTTCCTTTGTCATTCACATCAGCTACAGATATGGTATTATTATCAATGAAGTCTTGTATCTTACTCCTTGAAGTATAGCACTTTTCAGTATCATGATGAGGTTGATGGTGATAATGGAAAAAGGATTTGGTATCATGATAAGATGGTAAAGGTTTAGAGGTATAAATTGTCTTGATGGGAGGAAGTTTCAACAAATTATAATTTATCAACCTCGACTTTATACTATGCAAAGACTTAGAAAGAGAAGTAGATTATTTTCTAAAGTATTTGGATACAGAGGAAACACCTGATGTAGTGGCTTCCACTTGAGTATTGATGTTGTCATTTATCTTGATGTATCCTTTGTTCAGTTTAAAATTCACAAAATATTATTGAGTGCTCTCATTCTTATCAAATAGAGCCATTGAACGAGATGATTCAAATTGACTCACTTGAATTTGATAATTATGAAGCATTGCACACAATTACGTAAAGGACGTAAACTCAGAAAAGAGAAGCTTGTCCCTAATGTCTTTTTGTAAATTAGCAATAAAAATTCTTTGAAAATCATGATCAAGCATATGATAAGCAATTTGAGAATACAAATGTTTATATCTACCAATAAAATCAGTCACTTTCTCTTTAACTCCTTGCATACAATGAATGAAATTACTCAAAGTAATCTTAGGACCAATATTATTGTGAAATAGTTGAATGAAAGAATTTAGCCAATTTGTTGAAATGATGTAAAAGAATAAGGAGGAAAAGAACATTACCATTGCAAAAATTTATCCCTAAAGGTTTGAGTAAATAATTTAGCCATAACTCTTTGGTCATGAGAAAAATCACTACACAATGTTTGATTTTCTTTCACATGAGTCAAGGGGTTACCTTTTTCATTGTACAACTCCAATTAAGGGACTTCCATATGTGTAGGAGGGACAACACAAATAATGTGATTGGATAATGGGCTCGCTACATCAAATATGGGCACACTAAACTTGGACTGGGCAATTAAATCCAATTGTTGTTGCAGGGATGTAACCATTTTGGAAAGGTTATTAATGGTTTCTTTAGTGGATGGATTGAAATTTGACATGCTGGATTGTGGTGGAGGAGTAACATTATTGTATGTAGGTGGAGGTTGAGAATATGGAGGTGGAACACTATGATATGTGGGCATGGGAGATGATTGGGAGTCAAATGGAAGACTCGCAGAAGGAGGTATGTAGGAATATTGATTAACAAGATTTCCCCCATGACTAACATGTGTAGGGTTAATATTTTGGGTGGAAGTAGTCATGATAGAAGATGTAAATGTAGGCAAACTAGGCAAGGATGTAGACATATGAATGGAGTGATAGACTTGACTAGTGGGTTGAGAGTAACCAAGGACTTTGACACAAATTTTGATTGGCATGATATTGGTGTCAAAAATATGAGAAAGGCCACACAACAAATCAACGCCGATTTTATCACTTTGCACCATTCTTTTGAATCCTCCAAGCAATGGGATCACCTCATGTTCTGAGTAATGTTGACTTGTCCATTGTTGAATATTTTTAAATTCATTGTCAATCTTCTCAAATTGGTCAATTATAGCCCTAGTTAGTGATTCATCCTCATCATGAGAATTATGAAGGGAATGGGGATAAATGACATCATTTGTTGGGTTGGAGGAACCACCAACATTATCATGGAATAAGTGTTGCCCCTTGTTGTCATTGATGTCAACTAGGGCTAGTTGCATAAGAGATAGGATGGTGACAAAATGAATTGCATATGTGACAAAGGGTTTAATTCATGTGGATAAGGCTTTGCATAATGCTCTAAATATGTCCCACTATGTTTTAGATCCATTGGGCTTAATTCATGCATGTTGCAGATTGAGAAATGCAAAGAATCCCCTTAGCTGATAGTTTTTGGTGAGACCTTATTTGTGTCTCATCAAAATGTAACTATGTCAATGAGACTTTCTCTTTCAACAAGACCCTTTTCTTTGTGTTGGCGGCCTTCATATGCTACACCGAATTTTTCTCCCTTCAGTGGGGCCTTGGTCGAGCCCACTCCATCTAGGTGGCGGGTGATTTTTGGTCCTCTTGTGCTAGGTGGAATTCATGTTGGCCCCTTCATCCTTGTGGTTAGTGTTGCCATGTGGTTGTCAATGGTTGGCTCTCATCAGTTGTGATTTGGCTATGTGGACCCTACGGTGAAAGCTAACAAAATACTCTGCGGTGAGACTTACCTTGTCTTTGGGCACCCACTTGAGTTACACTGAAACCACCACTTTTTGATGTGAAAAACTCTGTGTGAGTGATGATGTCTCCTTTTTGGGGTGATATCAAAGATGTCTTTCCAACATAATTTATTTTTTGGTATGACTTACTGCTTCGACAAGACTCAAACCTTTTTGGGGTGACCCTTTGTTGTTTCAATGGCATGCTTTCCTTTTTGGCCGAGACCAACTCATTGGTGTACATGCGGGCAAACATCTGGAAATAGTTCTTTGGCTTAGTCTAACCAAGTAGAGTTTGTGTGGGCCTCGATTTGGAATGATGGTAAAAGGCTTTTCATCTAGACCTTGGAGTTCGGCAAGACAATTCTTGTTCATCGCCCCTTTGAACTACACCAAAATATATCTTTTTCAATGCAATGAGCTTGTCATCTTGTTGATGAGGGTTTCATTTTGGTGAGACATTGATGGTGTCCTAGTGACATGGATTCTTTTTGGTGTGACCTCGAGTGTTGGTGTGACTCATGATGCTTTGGGCCGACATTTTGGAGACTTAGCGAAAAGGGTTTTTTGATGTGACTTTGGAGTTTCTTGATGATCAAGCTTCTGCCTTTGGCATGAAAATGATGGAGTCTTATCAACATAGGTATCCTTTTTTGTGGGACTTGTATTCTTCGACAATACCTAAAAAAATCTTGGTGACCCCTTGTAGTCATAGATCTCTTTGGTTTGTTGTGACAGAGAAAACTCTTGTCGATAAAGACCCTAACTTCAGTTTTTGACTGACTGAAAGGTTTTTAACTCCATAGATGTAGGTTGATAGTTGAGTTGTCCATGTGGTGTGTTTGACTGAGATTGACTAGAAGAAAAAGACAAAGTTTTTGATGGAACATTCAGATCGAATGAAAGCTAATCAGAATTGCAGAAGTCGTTACTTGTTAAAATGGAGAATAGAATTGTAGTAGTTGTCCATCCAATCAGAGCAGTTCAAAAAGGAATGGAAGAGCATTTAATGGTCCATTTGAAAATCATTAAGAAGCTCAAAAAATCATATCAGATTAATTGTTACTAAGACTAGTAATTCAATCGGAAGTATAATCTATGTACAGGTGAGCATTAAGACAATGCATTTATTAATGGTGGCTATATGACTAAAAAAATGTACAGAGGATCAAATCTCTGCAGATTTGATTTCTTCGAGGGTCAAGTTGCAATGAGATTTTCAATTCATTCTTAGAGGGAATATCATAAGCATATATAGATGATCAAATGCAGATATTTTTGAGGTGATGCTAAGCTGGCAAAGAATTTGTGTATTGTTGATTGAGAAGACAAAATTGTGACCTTAGAAAAGAGTGAAGTTGAGTTGGTAGTATGTTGTTGGCAAATGAAAGAGCTAGTACAGAGAAAAAGACTAAGTGTGTGTTAAACTAAAAATGTGAGAGTATTTGGTGAAGCAAAAAAAGGGGAGAATTGCAGAGAAATATAGAGGACTACAAAACAAAAAGAAAAACATTCTGAAAAATAAAAAAAAGAAAAAGAAAAGACAATTAAGAAAAGGTAAAGAACCAAGCTAAAAGAAGGAGGGAAGTGTGAGAAAACAACGAAGTAAAAAGGAGAAAGTTGTAGAGGACATAAATGATGTACAACAAGATTTGAGAGTTGCAGGAAAGTGAGTGTGGTTTCAGAAAAGAAAGAGAGCTAAAGAGATAGAAAAGTATATGAATTTTGATAAGGAAAAAGAGAGAAGAGAGTTACAGAGATAGAGAGGTGAGATTGCAAATAAAGCATTGTGTAGAATAGAGAAAAATAGAAGCAAGTGCTTGTTTAGAAGTGAAAAGTGTTGCAGAATAGAGAGAGAGAGTTGAGTATTCAGAAAGGAGGAGAGCAAAAAGAAAGAGAATAGAATTCAGACCTAATTATATGAGAGAGGGAAGATATTTCAAAAGAAAAGAAGATAAGATAGCAGGGAAGATTAATTTGAGTTGTAGAGATCAGAAGGCAGAAGAGAGACATTGAAGATTCAACATAAGAGAGAGAAGCAGTGTATGTATGTCTATTAGAGTCTAAGGGTTACACAATTCATTTGTAACAAGGTTACTCATTTTATTGTTTATATCCATTCAGTCATTGTAATTATTTGAATGGATGCTTAGAGAAGGGGTAGGTGCTCCTTTGAGTAGGTTCTCATAAAATTAGGGGTTGGTGCTCCTTTGGGTTGGTGCCTATAAAATTTTTAATTAGTTTTTCATTGGAGGCTAGATTGGAGCAATAGATTCCAACAACTTTTCTCACTAATTTTATTCCCACACTGGTTTTTCCTCATATATCTTGTGTCATGTGGTTTACTCTTGTGTGCATGTGCTTTTAATCTATTTTCTTATTAGTATTGGCAAAATTTGATTTGAAGTTTTAAATTTTTAATTATCATTGATTCACCCCCCTCTCAGTGACCTATTGTGTTCCTTCAATATGTTATCCAACTTAGGCTCCATATCCTTAGTAATTAAACCTTGAGAATCCTTAATTATATAGCTTCTTCTAATGGTAATATTTTTGGTAGGACTAATGGTAACAAAACTCATGCATAAAGGAGGGAAATTTGAATGCACAAATTGAAGATTGTAATTAAACACTGTAATTTTTTGTAAAAATGATTGATTAAACAATTAATTAAGAAATTTGATTTGTGAATTTGAAATATAAATACCTCTAAATCATTGCATCACATATCATAAAGATCATATTTGAAAATTTATGCAACCCACAAATGAATTGTAGAATTATAAATTTGGGTTTTTGTGAATTTAACCTCTAAATTTATGTAATTTAATTGGAAATGAGATCTATGAGTGCAATTTTGAATTTTAAAATGCATAAACAATCGAATTTGAGACAATGGATCCAAATTAGGTAGCCCACAAGTTCATATTAAGAATTTTTTATTTTTTTAAAACAAAAGTGGCAAGCCACTGATATATATATTAATAAGAAAATTGATTCAAGAGCTCAATAGGGAAAGAACCAGAAAGAAAACCCTATATCCTTGCTCGAATATAGTGAAGAAGAAGGAAGGAGGCTATGAGAAGAATCCACCTGATACAGAGAGATAAATAGGGACTATCCATAGAATGAGTCTCTTAGGGGGCCAAAAAGAGAGTAACCGGTCAGGACGAGACTGGAGGAAACCAAAAATAACCAACCCCCTTAACTGGTTATCGTGGTGACTGAGAAGCATGAATCTTATTGTCGGAGCACTGATGAGCTATGACAACCAGTTTTTGATTATGTTCTACTGGTGCTTTGATACCGGTATGATGTCCTTATGATCGGTTCATAAAAATAAAAGCCTCCAAAACTAGTGCTAGTTGATAAGCAAAGAAGATGACTCCTCTACCGTTTCGGTTGCCGTTAGGTTTTCCACCCGTCAAAAAAGAGCATATTTTGGGTAGCAAAAAACCAAACTAGAATAACTTTACTCATTCATGGCGGTGTCATCCTGGGTCTAAATTGCAGGGGCATCGAAAGTGGGTAGAAGGGAAGTAGTCCATCCCGTGACTTTATCCTGGGCCGGTACATTGAGATCTGAAACCCTATCTGTAGTCCGACCCCTTTCCATAGGTTGCAATATTTGGAAATAGGGGTCAACATTTTCTATTTCCAGGATTTCCATTAGAGGCCCAACTTTAATTTTGACTATGTGTACAATGTGGTCATCCAATTGTTTGTCGAATTGATGCAAGTCGTTCTTCACATGGCAAAAATTTTGTCATTCAAGGGCATGCTTTATTCGGTCACAGAGTACCATGTAAGCATGGCTAGATTGAATAAAGTGATGTGGAAAGAGGCCACCAAGGAGAGTCGACCCCTGCCATAGATTATATTTTCCCAGGGCTTCATGGAACAGGACTGGGGGAAGCACATCTTGTCTTACCAATTTGAAGAATACTAATTCCAGCAAAGGAATAGATTGCAAGAGATCCAGAGTATTTGACAGAAAGGAACTGAGAAGTTGATGGGGATACAGAATCCTTTTAGCTTGCGGGGATAACATCTCCTCACCAATGAAGTCTTTGACAACTCTTCTTAATTATGGATTATGTAACAGAAAAAGTGGTCGAGGTCACTGTCATTGATGTGTCCATGAAAAGCCGCTGAAGGTTCTGGAATTTTCACTGAAATCTGGTCATTTCATGACATATACTCCCAATGAATTTGCCTGCATCCTCCGCAAGAACCATTTTCCATATTGCAGAGCACTGTGATACTTCAAAAATTTAAATTTTCAAAAATTTCGGCTGAAAACTATGTGTGTAAGAGTAGGCTGGTTCCATTTATAAACAAAAATTACCATCTCAAAGTGCAATAAATGATCATATGTTAGGATCATGTTTGTGATCCTTGCATTAATTTTGTGACTGTAATATAGTTGAGGGGATGTGTGAGAGGCCTAAGTCTGTTTTGCCCTATGTGAAGTGACGTATTGAGAATCCCTGGGTACTTCGCACTAAAGTTCCATACATACCATCTACAAAATGCATTTAAAAGCATAAATGCAAGTGTCTTGTCAGCCTTCTTGTTCACCGGCACCAGTTATGTGCTTGCATGCAAGTATTTAATAGGAAGTAGCTTGTGATAAGAGTGTTGTACTTTCCTTTTGTACTAATTCGAGAAATTTGGGAAAAGAAGACAATTTAGTAGGAATTGTGATCGACTCCACGGAAATGCCATCACAGCCCATGTTTGCTAACAAGTCAGCAACAGAGTTGCCCTCTCTTAGTGTGTGACTGAAAGAGTAGTCCGAAAAAGTGTTGAGAAGATCCAAGGTATGCTTCAGAACATAAGATAGCTGCCAGGTCTTAGACCTTTTCGAGGTAATTGAGTTGATAATGACTAAAGAATCCCCTTCTATGTGTATATTGGAGAGGCCACACTTCCTTGCTAACACTAGACCAGTTAGTAAGGCATTTGCTTCCGCCAATTTATTCGTACCCAGAGGGATGGGTGAAGCTTGGAAATAACGCATTTTGCCAAAATGGTCTCGTATGCAAACTCCAATTCCCGATTTCCTTGGATTTCCACGAGAAGAGTCGTCAAAGTTGATCTTAAAAAAATTTGGAGCTGGGGGTTTCCATTTTATGGACAACCTGTCTTTCACATGGACTAGAGACCAGTTCAGGGGAATCCCTATTGGCAAAATAATACCATGCCAAGATTTTGCAATTGCCTTATCCCATCGAGTAAATGACTGGATGTCCTTGGAATTTGTAAGAGAAGACTTTATGATTTCTGCAATCGAATTTTCCAATTTGATCAAAACTTGATCCAGAGAAGAGGATGTTTTTCTAAAGATTCTTTTGTTCCTCTCCCACTAGATTGCCCAAATAATGTGAGCAGGAGCACATTTCCAAATACCTGAGAAGGTTGATGTAGAGAATAAAAGAGGCCAAGAGTTAAATATATCCCACACTGATTTCAGAAAGGGAAACATGAGTTGGAGCTTATTCATGATGAAGAACCAACATTGGGAGGTGAAAGAGCAGTGTAAAAATAAATGATCAACTGATTCTTCCTCTAAGTCACAAAATACACAATAAAAAGCTCATATTAAGAATTATAAAATAGGGTTTTTGTGAATTTAACCTCTAAATTTATGTAATTCAATTGAAAATAAAACTTATGAGGGTGAATTTGAATTTGAAAATGCATGCAAATCAGATCTGAGAACATAAATCAGAAATTAAGGTGCAAGAAGTCGGGTTAACCAAAATGTAATGGTGAAAATTACGGTTAGGGTTAAGCTAAGATAGTAAAACCACTAATAAACCTAATTGTGTTGGCATTTTTGATGATTATGTTGTAATTGTCATTGATGGTCACACACTTGCTATGAGATCACTTTTTGAATGTATGAATTATATTCAATCGGTAATTGTTCCAAACCGGTATCATGTGTTAGTCTTTAGACTATCGGTGTTTTGCAGAAAGTGTTTACCGATCTCAAGCGGTATGAATAACCCAAGCGGTTCGAGGATCTCAAGTGGCATGAAGGATCAAAGCGGCAGAACACATATTTCCCAGTCTTCATTTTCGACAAACCGGCAACCGGTATTTTGCATAAATTGGTATTTTGTATGAACCGGTAGTACTCTGTGATGAGTTACCAATTGACATTTTGTGATGAGTTACCATTCACCGATTCTTTGGCAGTGCTGACACTCTAGCGATGCTTTTTGTGTTGTGTTACCAAATATGTCCAGATGCACTAAACCTAGAAAATTGTATTGTAAACCTATTGGACCGACATGAAATCAGATTCCTTTATAAGGACATCATGTCTAGGGTTTTAGGTGGTTGTAAGGGTTTTTGAAAGTGGTTGATGAGTTTTTGTAAGTGTGATCAAAGAAGAGAAGTTTAGGTCTATGAGAGAAGGCAGAGTTTGAATGTGTTGAAGACTGAAGTAATGCTGGAATGCATTAAGAATGAGCTATCAAGGATCTAACCAAGAAATCTGTGCTATTTGCTAGATCACTCACTTGTTGATTACTCATATCTTTGACAAGTTAGAAACCCTTAACCGGGTAGGCCCAAAACAACCTTTGTAAATCCTCTAACAAGGTGGTTCACATCTGTGGATCTGAAATCCTCTCACAAGGTAGTATTTAGTCAGACTTATCTCCTAATAGAGATTGAGATTCCTAATAGGATCTGTTTTGGTAAAGAACATTGTATGACCTTAACCGGTCTGGTTTCTATTCTGCAGATAGTTACTTGTGAGTTTCAACTCACTATGGTTTTTCCCATTTGGGTTTCCACGTCAAATATCTTGTGTTATGGTGTTACTTCTCCTGTGGGTGAATGCATTATTTGCTATTTGGTTTGCATGTGTGTTAACTGGTTTGTTTGTTAAACTATTTTACCGGTTTACTACTAGACTATTTAAGTGTTTAAGTTCAGTATTTTTTGGTATACTAATTCACCCCCCCCCTCTTAGTATTCATCAATTGGTATCAGAGCCAACCTTTCTATAAGTCTAACCACTTGGAAAGAGATATGGGGGAATAAACTATGAGGGAACTTACTCATCGGCTCACTCAGTTCGAGCAAGTCTATGATGAACTTATGGTCAAATATAAGGCCTCTCAGACAAAAAGAAGAGAGCAAGCTGAAAAACTAATGGAGCTAACTGAAAACAGTTCTTCTCATGAAGCGGACATGGAAGCCCTAATTCAAGAATTTGAAAAAATGAATGAGTCCAATGCCAGCCTAAGAAGGGAACTTGAAGGCCTAACTATTAGAATGTGTCAAGAGCTTGAGAATCGGAGGAAAGCTCAAGATCTGGTAAAAGACAAAGATCATGAGATTTCCAAGCTGAAGCAAGAGATCAATGCACTTACTACTAGTCTTCATGGAAGCAAAATAGAAAAAGAAGAAGTGCAAGGTGAACTGAATATGGCTATCTCTGAGAATGCAACCTTGAAGGAATCCAATGTTGCCATTTCCAAAGAACTCACTGAGTCAAAAGAAATACTTTCCAAATTCAATAAGAGCTCTATCAAGCTAGAGTAGAATCTTGAATCAGCTAAACCGGTAAAGAATACCAATGGACTTGGTTTCTCTGAATATGAGGAAGGTGAGACCTCTAGAACAAAAAGTGGAGCATCAAAGAAACAACCAGCATCAAAGGATAAAGGTAAGAAAAAGTTCAAACCTATTTGCTTTAACTATCTCAAGGAAGGACACACTGCTAATGTATGTAGAAGTAAGGCTTACAATAATTTTCTTTATTTTCTAAATGATAAGCCTAGATCCAATAGATTCAATGGTAATTGTTATGCATGCAACAATTTTGGGCATAGAGCATCTGAATACAGGCTTGTCATGCACAATACCAGAAGGTATCCTCAAAGGAATCAAGGAGTTTTTCCTGAACCCTCTGGGAACCGAAACCCAAACTGGTTTAATACCAGGTAGCGGTGGCTATCAAGTGGCAACTGGATGGAGAGTAATCTATGTGATTTGTCATGGTCATGGTCACATTGCTGCAACGTGTAGAAGGAAGAATGGAAACATGAATAATGGACCTTGGAAAGCACCTAGAATGGTTTGCTATCACTGCAACAAACCAGGTCATACAGCAAGATTTTGCAAAGCAAGAAAGAGTATATCGGATGATATACCGGTCACTCTGGAAGGAAAAATTGATGTTGAAATTGTTCCAGCAGATATGAAGAAAACCTGGAAGAAGAAGCCAGAAGAAGTGATTCAAGAAGAACCAGTTTCTGCACCAAGTGTGGAAGTCGTTGAACTGGCAAACTAAGCATCAAAAAAGCTTAGGGGGAGAAAATAGTGAAATATCTCAAACCCTCAGTTGACACCAGTAAAAGACCTTAACCGGTATGAGATACCTATCAGATTGGCAAAAGACCGGAAATGGTATAAGGCAAAATTAGGGTTTACGCCCTAATAGTGGAGCATTTATTATGGTAAGTGGAGAATCTATTTAAAAGGAATTTTCAAATCATTTCTCACTATCATTTTCTCAAGCAAAGAAGTTTTCAAGTTCTGATTGAAGAAAAGTGATTTACATTATGATTCAAGGAATTTATCAAAAACCTGAAGAAGAATCTGAAGCAAACATCTGTTGGAGAAGTGTAGAATGCAAAGTGGTATTTTAGTAACCGAAGGAGTGTGAAGTGAAGTTCAAATTGCAAAGCCCTAAATTTTGATCTATGAAGGTATTTTTCAAAATTCCCTGTTTATCATGGCTTCAGCATCACATGCTAGCTCTAGTGCACTCGTTAATTCTGTAGACTTCATTCAACGGAAGGCAAAATACAATGCCCTATCTCAAATACCCGTTGGTGTCATAGTGGAAGAAAGCATTTCAGATTTCATTGACTGCAAGATTGAGGACCTAGGATCTCTAATGATCCATTCCCAATTGCGTCTATTCTACGGAAAGGATAAGAAGATTAAACTGAAATTCAGCATTCTGGAAAAGATGAAACTTCACAATGCAACCTATTTTCTTGAAGAATTTTCGCATGATCACATTCGAATTATTCTCAACAAGGTACATGGTGATAAGATGTACTTAGAGTGGATGCATGATATCACACCAGAAGCGATTCATGTCATCACCAATTTCCGCAATGTCGGTGAAGTGCCAGCCCTAAGAAAGATTAGCAAGACAGAAATGACTAAGCTCATTGGTTCTATGAGTGATTCACGGGGAATGAATGTCAATTCCATCAAGGATGATCTTATCAAATATGCATGTATGGTGATAGGATACAGGACATTCCATGCCAGTAGAATCAACTCTGTCTCTGCTGCAGCGGTAAATGCCGCCTACAGGATGATAAAGGAAGATGCATCATTTGATCTGTGCATTGGTATGTAAAGACAACTCATGTTGAACCTCCAGTCAATCAAACAGGACAATGCCCTAAAATTTAAGTTTGGACAACTATTGGTTGGGTTGTTCTTCTATTTTCAAGGCTACTTTCTAGGAGTAGGTGATATCCAGTGGTCTGCTGACCAACCGGTGACAAAGCAAATCAAGGAAAGCCTACAAGTGGTTGGAACCGGCTATCTAGAAGTGCTGAACAAATATTTTGATGAGTTCAGATGCAAAATGAACCAAAGGATAAGAATATTCGGTGATATAGTCAAAAAGTATGAGGAAGACATCTTCTTCATCATCAAAGTTGATGAGTGCATAATGGAGGCGGTTGAGCCTAGACAGGAAGAAGTGGAACCAATGGGATATGAGGTAATGAATGACATGTTAGATGGGTATGCCTCTACCCTAATCACCTCTCCCCTTGATCCAAAGGAAAAGAGAACCGGCACCTATTTGGAAAGGGTTACACCAGTTCAAGAACCCTCAGTAAAGAAGGGAAAGGTAGTGCCTTTAGCATCAGTACCGGTTACTCCAGCAAGTCCCAAAGTGACCAAGCGGTCACCGATAAAGAAGAAACCAGAAGTGGCACCTGCCAAAGTCTTTGACAGGAAGCGGAAGACAAAAAGCAATTCACCAGACTCAGAGGACACTGTCTCTGAAGAACAACCTAAAAAGACTAGGAAAACGAGGAAAAAGATAAAGAATAAACCAACATCATCTCCACTAGTAAATATTGATATTTCCTCTTACAAAACTTTGACACATTGTCAAAGAACAATTAAGAATATTAGAAGAAAAGTACTTGGTGATTGAAAAGAGTGCTTTGATGATTTTAATAATGATGAAAAGAAAGAAGTTGAATAGGAAGTTATTAATTATTTATGTATTAATGACCGGTGGCCATCACAAATTAAATCTGAGGTGCCTAATTCTTTGTATAATTCTTTAGACAACAAGTGCTGCATTGCCATAGAAAAGGAACAAGAAATAAGAGAGGAAGTATTTGCACAATACTTTCCTAATGTACCTAAAACAGAACTATATGAAGTGGTGGAGAAATATAAGGGCCTCTTCTTCATGAGAAGAAGAAGACTCCTGTTATTGGAAGGAAAAGTTCTAGAAGTGGTCAAAGATAACCACTCCCTTGCTCAATTAGCTTTAAGACTGCATGAAGTGGCTGAAGCCAATAGGAAAGCAGAGCAAGAACTGGAAATCACTCAACCGGATGAAGTATACAACTGTGAAGGAGAACCAGTCACCACTCAAATGGAACCGATTGATGTTGATGCCTTAAACGATGACAATGTTACTCAGGATGCACCAATAGAAATAGAAGGTTAGGAGAAATAGGAAGAAGAAGAGAGAAAATAGGTAGAGGAAGAAAAGAAGAAGCAGGAGGAAGACAAGAGAAAACAGGCAGAGGAAGAAAAGAAGAAACAAGAGGAAGACAAGAGAAAACAGGCAGAGGAAGAGAAGAAGAAATAGGAGATAGAAAAGACAAAACAGGCAGAACATGAAAAGAAGAAAGAGGATGAGAAGAAAAAGAAAGAGGAAGAAAAGAGAAGAAGAAGAGGAAAATAAGAAACTAGAGGATGAGAAGAAGAATAAGGAAGCAGAAAAGGAAGAGGAGAAGAGAAAGGAAGAGGAGAAGAAGAAGGAAGCAGAAAAGGAAGATGAGAAGAGAAAGGAAGAGGAGAAGAAGAAGGGAGTGGAAAAGGAAGAGGAGAAGAGAAAGGAAGAGGAGAAGAAAAAGGATGAAGATGAAAAGAAGCAGAAAGAAGAGGAGAAAAAGAAGGCAGAAGAAGACAAGAAAAGAGCCAATGAGAAAGAAGAAGCGGCATAGAACACTCAGATGGAGACTCCAAAGGCAACCGGTAGTCAAGCCAAATTGGCTGACATTACCAGTTCTATTGACGTCCAGTCTGCAAATGAATTGGAGCTGTTACAGAGCATTAAACTTGCTCAAGAGCAATTGGATGCTCTAAGAAGGAAAAAGGAGGAAGATGTTATCTAAACTACAGTGGAAACACTTACCAATTTGATACCTGGTACAAACCTCCGCAGTACGGGTTCCTCACTTGCCTGTTTAAAGCTTCTATGTATAGTTGTGGATGACCAGGTCCAAAGCCTAGAAGAAGTTGTAGAATTAAATGCCAAAAAGGAGCATGAAAAGGCTCTGAACATTGCCTTGGTGAAGAAGTTGAATGAGCTTCGGTCATAACTCTAGAAGACACAAAAGAATATTCGAGATGCAATGGATGAGGGCAATCTACTACTCAGCAAGATATGTCAACCTCATCTATTTTGTGATGATGTGCTCACTCAGAAGGACAAACTGCAATCTGATATGTAGTCATTTATTAGCACCTTCAAGATGTCATATGATTGCTTTTCCACATATGGTCAAATTGTTCACCGACTTCAAATCCAGTCTGCAAGAATAGAGGCAAAGATAAGCAACTGGACACGTAATTTGCAAGAACTTGAACTGATCCTACTGCCACGACTGCAAATTCTCCAGAAATGCTATCTAAATCTTGATACCCTAATGGTCACTCAAGAGATGAGCATGATAGATGCCATGGAAGAACAGGTCTCCCAGATGCAGATAGAGAAAGAGGTGGCTACCTCCCTACTTGAGTCATAGTCCTTATCCATGAAGCAATTTTTGCAGGACTTTAAATCAGTTTTTGACAAGTTTTACTCTTTACTATCATAAACACTTATTATTTTAATACTAATAAAATAGGGGTTAGTCTACAATGTTTTTTTCATTGTTGGCAAAGGGGGAGAAGTATATAAATTTTGATGTTTTGATGTATACTTTCATGTTTATCTCTGATAAAGAGTAGTATACAGTGTATTTTCTACAAAAGGTATAGTGTATATTCTTAGGGGGAGTAATTTTGTTTATGGCATGATTTTTTAAAACACTTATATATCAAAATTTTCCTAAGTGTTGCCATCAATACCAAAGGGGGAGATTGTTGGCATTTTTGATGATTATGTTGTAATTGTCATTGATGGTCACACACTTGCTATGAGATCACTTTTTGAATGTATGAATTATATTCAACCGATAATTGTTCCAAACCGGTATCATGTGTTAGTCTTTACACCATCGGTGTTTTGCAGAAAGTGTTTACCAATCTCAAGTGGTATGAAGACCCCAAGCGGTTCGAGGATCTCAAGCGGCACAAAGGATCAAAGTGGCAGAAGACATATTTCCTAGTCTTCATTTTCGACAAACCGACAACTAGTATTTTGCGTAAACCAGTATTTTGTATGAACCGGTAATACTCTATGATGAGTTACCAACTGGCATTTTGTGATGAGTTACCATCCATTGATTCTTTGGCGGTGCCGACACTCTGGTGGTGCTTTTTGTGTTGTGTTACCAAATATGTCCAGATGCACTGAACCTAGAAAATTGTATTGTAAATCTATTGGACCGACATGAAATTAGATTCCTTTATAAGGACATCATGTCTAGGGTTTTAGGTGGTTATAAGGGTTTTTGAAAGTGGTTGATGAGTTTTTGTAAGTGTGATCAGAGAAGAGAAGTTTAGGTCTGTGAGAGAAGGTAGAGTGTGAATGTGTTGAAGACTAAAGTAATGTTGGAATGCATTAAGAATGAGCTATCAAGGATCTAACCAAGCAATCTATGCTATTTGCTAGATCACTCACTTGTTGATTACTCACATCTTTGACAAGTTAGAAACCCTTAACCGGGTAGGCCTAGAAAAGCCTTTGTAAATCCTCTAACAAGGTGGTTCACATTTGTGGATCTAAAATCCTCTCACAAGGTAGTCTTTAATCGGACTTATCTCCTAATAGAGATTGAGATTCCTAATAGGATATGTTCTGGTAAAGAACATTGTATAACCTTAACCAGTCTGGTTTCTATTCTACAGATAGTTACTTGTGAGTTTCATCTCACCGTGGTTTTTCCCATTTGGGTTTCCATTTCAAATATCTTGTGTCATGGTGTTACTACTCCTATGGGTGAATGCATTATTTGCTATTTGGTTTGTATGTGTGTTAATCGGTTTGTTTGTTAAACTATTTTACCGGTTTACTACTAGACTGTTTAAGTGTTTAAGTTCAGTATTTTTTAGTATACTAATTCACCCCCCTTCCCTCTTAGTATTCATCAAATTGACCATTACATTAAGGAGGAGGGGAATCTAATAGATCTAGCCTTGATAGATCTAGATTTTGATTAAATTCCAAGTCTCCTTGATGGGGCTTTATCCTCCTTATATTGAATTGATTTGATTTATTGAAGATTAGGGCAAGATAGTGAATTATTGAAGCAATCTGATAGAAACAATGAGGTATAGATGTCATACATAGACACCAACTTGGATCTAAGTAGAAGAAGATGATTCAGATCTCTTCCCAGAAGTTTGACCTAATTTTTAGGGACCGGGTAGTATTAATTTGCCATGGTCCTTCGAATTTCTCGCGCCTCTTAAATTTGAACATGTTCATGTTTGTGAATCATGTCGATCCTCCCGAAGGTAGCTTTGTACCTATCTTCTGCACATAGAAAGAAGGTGAAATTATTGGGAATAGGGGTTTGCCTTAGGTCAAAACTCAGTTTTGAAATTAACCATGAAATTGAATGGAAAATGTAAATGAAGTATTGCAATAAAATACTTTCCTTCTGAGGGAAAGCCTGAAAATGTCTGAAACACTAATGATATACCTTAATGAAGCTTTATTTATTTCCACAAAGGAATTAGTGTTTCATTATATTGTCTTCATAAAACATAGAACATGGATGTCATCTCCAATGCTTGAATCTTTACTTTACTTCTGCTCCAATGATTGATAGAAGACTGATTGCTTGCTCATTTGAATTTTTTAGAGTAGATATTGATTTTAAATTCGTTATCTTTTAGGTTTAAAATGAGAGGGGTAGACCTCCTTTTATACTTGTCAAAAATCAAATTAAATTTCTAACCTAAGCCAACATGGGATATAATTTCCCACTCTCACAATGTGACCATTGAGAGGGGCCACTTTGGGTACCAATTGAGGAGACCAAGGTGTATACACCCTGGGCCTAACTTCCACGGTCTTATGCCCTAGTCTTGCAAGTCAAGGATCCAAACAAGGGGCTCAAACTGGAAAATAGGTGAAAATGTGACATGAATGAGGGGTGTGAGCAAAATCAGTGCTTCAATCAAGACTTTGAGGATAGAATGCCAAAGAGAGGTCTAAGTGAAAAAAAAAATTTAGGTGAGTACAATTTAGGAGGCTATAGAAACTATAGGCACATAAATCTATCCACTTAATTATATGAATACTTAGTATTTATTTGATTATTTACCCATTAGTCAACAATTAATTAATTCACCCTAGCCCTCTTCTTCTATCAATTAAATAAATTATTCAATTTATTTGATTTAATTCACTTAACCAAATTCAGACAATTAATTAAATAATTAAAACATATTTATTTAATTAATCCCTCCCTGGACTTTTAAATAAACAAACATTTATTTAAATCCCATTTATCCTTCACCCACTTACATTTTCCTAAAAAGGCAAGTTGCACACACATTTAAATAAATGAATATTTATTTAAATCCCCATCCACTTGCATTCTCCTACAAATGCAAGTTGCACCACTATTTTAAATAAATAAATTATTTATTTAAAATCCTATTTATCCTCACATACATGAAATCTTTAATGGCTTCTGGAGTTAGGGTTAAAATCATCATAATTAATCAGATTATAAGAGTGAATCATAAACTCTAATCTAATTATTATTAATCCTAATTAACAATCGAATAATGTAAAATCAATTTAATTGAGCAAATAAATCTAATTAAGACCCCCTCAATCAATTTGACAAAGCTTCCATTGCTCTTCTCCTTAGTTGTCGTTGAATTGGCTCCCAGGTATTGCACTGATTTCCTGCATAGATTAGCAACTATTTTGAAGACTGTGATTCTAGATTGAAATGAGAAAAGAGGTTAAATTTATAGATTTTCAACATAGAAGGGGTGAGGATTTGAACTAAAATGTTGATTGATAGTCAACTGAGCTTGATTGAAGATTGAACTCAATTTGATTGATCTGTTAACAGGATTAATTAGGGAGTCAACTAAATAGATTAGCCAGTTGACTGAGTTGATTGGGGAGATGACTGATTAGATGGATTAGAAGACTGAATAAATTAGTTAGTTAGAAAAAGTTGATTTGGAGAGAAAAAGGGGAGATTGGAGAGTTAACTAAGTTAACCGATTTGATCAATTAGTTATGATTTTCAACATGTGTTGTAGGAGATTCATTTGAAATTCAATTTCATTTTGATTTGGATTTACATTTGGATTTTTGAATGCTGAAATGCACATGAGATTCAATAAAATTCAAATTTGGTGAAATGTGAATTTGGAAGAAATGAAATTAATTGAAATGATATGAAATTCGAATTTGGGGAAATGTGAAATGAAATTAATTGGAATTAGAATTTGGGAGATTGGAGGAATAAGTTAATTTATTTAAATAGTTTGAATGAAATTATTTAAACATTAGAAATGTGTTTAATTAAATAATAAAGATTACTTAACTAAAGAATTAATCGTGATTAATTAAATAAATAATATTTAATTAATATTTAAAAGAGGATTAACTAATTAAATTGATTAGACAATAGAAATTCGATAATTAGGAGTGTAGAATGGTGACAATTAGAAGAAATGGTTAGTTTAATCAAATAATTAAAGAATTACTTAATTAAATAGATGAATAATTAGTGTATGATCGATGAGACATTTTTAGGTGTCTACATTTGTCCCTCTTTGATACAATGTTGAAACGATGTTGTTTCAAAGAAAACGAATAAATTTATGCCCCAATATACCTAGGTGATACTTAGGGTATAATGCTCCCTCGAGAGATTGTTTCTGCACTGAAGGCATGAATTATCTCTTGAAAGAAAAAGAATGTTAGATGAGAGATGGAAGAATGGTTAACTTGGTGACACAAATGAGTTTGATTAGAGGAAAGAAATGGTTAGAATGATTTGTAGATTGATTGAATGATAAGATTGATGGGATTGATAGGATAAAGATAAAGTCTAATTTCGAGAAGGACACATCCTATATAAAAAATGATCAAATGTCTGGTTTCAAGAAGGATACATCCTATATAAGACTAATCTATCTAGTTTCAGAAAGGATACATCATGTATAAGACATAGATAGATGATCATGTCTGGTTTTGGGAAGGACTAATCCTGTATAAGACAAATGATAGGTCAAAAATTTTTGGTTTCAGGAAGGATACATCCTGTATAAGACAAAGATAGATATAAATTGGATGAATGATGAAAGTGAAGAATAATTGATAGATAGAATAGTTGATATGAGGAAATGAAAGAATCATAGATGAGAAGACTGGAATTAAGTGATGAGAGAATGATCTTGATTTAAACAATCAGCATTATGAGATTAGAAAAATGAAATGATATGATTGATGATGAATATTCTTCTTGTCTTTATTCATAATGCAACACAATATCATCATTGAGCCTTATTATGTAACAATGAAGCTTTGTACAACAGCGTATGAGGAACCAAGATGTAAATATATCTCATTACAAAGAAACAAACACATAGTAGATAACGAATGAACCCTCCATTATGGGAATAGCACCAGGGGTCAAGGTATGTGTGGTAGTCACAAGCATAGATATCCCTGACTTTTATTTTTGCATAGGATACTTGCCAAATGAACGTACCAATCACAGACATCCACTAGAGCTATTGTACCACAAACAACAAACAAAGAAAAGGATCATGCCCATCATATCTCCTCTAGTCACTTGTGGACATCATTGAGTAGCATAGTAACATAATTTGTCACCAAATGATAAAAGATAAAAACTAACTAGGACAAAATCCAGGAGCCATAATGATCTATGTCTTCATGTGATTGCTTGATGTGATAGTTAATAATGTTTGGTTTCAGAAAGTTGCAAACCTCGTTTAAGAGTGACCTATTTGGTTTTGAGTGTATCCTCTTTTGTTTATGACAAGATAATGATCATGTGATAAGGATAGATTGTTGATTGATAAGACTTGATCAATTTGATTGCAGATGTTTGGTTTAAAATAGTTATATTCTTTGTGAACTTCATGCGAAGTGTTTGTTGGATAACTGCTAGGATATTTGATTCTTTTGAGACATGTTATTGCAAGTTTTTGATGTTTTTCAATTTTTTGTTTGTTTTCGAAGAGATTTTCTGATGTTTAGGGTTTTTGGTATTTTCTCAATGTTTTTGTTCTTTTTTTAGGATCATATTTGAATGTTTTTGTTGTGATTTTGATGTTGTATAATTTTTAATTTTTTCAGGACTTTTTTCGAATGTTTTGGTATTTTTTATGGTTTTCAAATGTTTTTGGTATGTTGATGTTTTTGATTGATTTTTGGATTTTTTTTAAACATGACCTGCCATTAATTGATAAAGATAAGAATAACCTGGACAAAATCCAGTAGCCATACCGATCTATGTCATTATTTTGATTTGTGTGATCATTGATAGGAATGTCTAGTTTCAAAGAGTGAGTACCCCATATAAGATCGATCTATCTGCTTTCGAGTGTACCCTTCCTTGTATAAAACATGTTGATATATTTTGATCGATGGATTGATTAACAAGACATGTGATCAGTTTGTTTGCAGATTTTGAGAGTTTGCCTGTTATTGATTTGATTTGATGGATGGTCTATGGTTTCTTGCTTTGATTTTTCAATTTTTTATTTTGTGATTTTGATTTCTTTTTTAAGGACATTTTTTCAGATTTTTTGGATTTTGGTTATGATTTTTTGGATTTTATAGGTCTTTTTATGATTTTTAGATTTTTTTTAGTTATGCCCCTAAGTATGCAAACTTGTATGATACGATGATCTAGGAAATGCACATGGAGACAATGAATTTTTGATGAGTTATTCTAATGCAAGATACATGATGAAAATGAAGTTTCTATTTGAACAAAGATAATTGTGTATGTTCTTCATCTTAAAATGCACTAATTGAATCAAAGGTAGGAAACATTTCAGAGATAGGAGTTCAATCCGTTCTTAGAAAATCTTAGACCATCCAACCTAACACACTATGTAACCAAGATTTATGAATGGAGGCATGGAAAACTTCTCCATCAATTCTTGAAACTTTGATCTTCTTTTGTCCATGTGTGTGCAATTGAATTTATTCTGACTCTTATAACCATCAAAGACCCTTGGAATCCTATGTGACTAACTACATAAGTTATTCTGACTTCAAAAGCAACCTGGATAGAGCCTCATTGTCAGCAAGCTTTAAGGACTTCGACAAGGTTATGCACTATAATCTCTCAAATATTGCTCCATTGCCAGCAAGCATCCATAGCCCTGATGGATTTATTTGCATGTTCCCATAGTCAAGCTTTTATTGTCGCACTTGTATGTGTGATATTTCAGTTATATATATTTGCTCTTGTTGCCATGATATTTTGATATTGATTTTGGCATAGCACTTCTTTTTTTTTTCCCTTGACTTGTAAGTAATGAAACCTTCTTGAGTATGGTGATTACAATGGCGCTGAAGTAGAACTTTGGGTTTTTCACTAGCCACATGACCAACTAGGTATCTGTAAGGACTTAGAGCTATTGATTAATGTGTGAGATATACCAATTGATAGATTTTGGGTAACAAGACTTGATAGTGAAACTTCTACCTAACCAAGGATAAAGCTTAATCACAAGGTGATGTTGAAGATGAATTACTAAAGACCTCCTAAAGAATTCATGAACAAGTATCTAGGAAATAAGACATCCTTCATTCCTTTCAATGTAGATAGGTGAATGAATCAGACAATCATCATGTTTTTATTGAAGCAGTTATATGAGAAAGCAATAATGATATGCAGCTATATGTTGTGCAATGGTCATATGCAAGCAACTATGATGTACTCTGAAATGAAAATATGCAATGCAATAAAGAAATATGCAAATGCAGTACTGAAAATTGAAATGAACCCACCCTTAGATGTAATATCTTTTGGTATGAACTTTGTGTAGATAATTCATTGTTCTTTGTTTGAAGAGTTGGATGAACCTGTCTTTTTCAATAGGATATTTAGTTGGGAGTCTTTCATGTACAATTTTTGTTATAGCCTCCTTGTTTTCAAACCAATCCAACTATGGTAGACCTTGCCCCTAGTCTTTCAAGTGTGGGTGTATGAGGCAAATATATTTTGGCTTTGAAGTTGTGACATGAGTGGGTGATATGCATGTTTGTATTGATGCACTTGAAGAGTATGATGAAGCCAGCCAGGTGTTGATCTCATTAGCTGGTGTTATTCTTGTTCTTGGAGAAGATGATGTAACAATTTGGGTGTTGATTTCATTAGCTGGTGCTATGCTTGTTTTTATCACCACATTGGCATGTGATAATGGTGCACATACAATTGTTGACAAGTTGTCTTGTGTAGTATGATCTGGATTGGTGATTCCATCGGTAAGGGGTTCATAAACAACTTGTATAGAGACATTGACATCATGAGGGAGACTAGGAGATATGGTAGATCCATTTGGTGAGATGGAATCTTGTGAGAGACATGGAGGATTATGACATGGAAATGATGGGATGGAGAGATCTTGACAAGAATCTAGAGAAACAATGAGATCTTGTTTAGGACATGAAGGTAAAGGTATGCTTTGATCTTGGCTTGGAAAGGGATTATGATGAAGGATAGAAGGGCTATCATGATCTTTCTTAGGAGGTGGATGTTGGATGGGACTTGAAAGAACAATTTTCTCTTGAGATAGAAAGGGATCATTATGAGTGGAATAGAAGAGAATGAGGGGATCATCATAAGACTCTTGATCGGTGGGATCTTGATCAAAAATTGGGTAAGATGAAAGGGTTTGTCCTTGATGTTGATTTATTCCATGACTCATTTCTTATGATTCTGGATTATCCTCTTGACATGGGGAAGGAGTTTGGATATGCATGGGAGCTTTTTTGAAGGTTTCAACACTTTGGCCTAATAAGAAATCATTTTGAATGAGACTCTCTAAAGTGGGTTTTCTTGGAAATGGAATATATGGAGGCATTGGATCTTAAATTTATAAAGCATAGATATGACTAGCATCGTGACTTGGATTAGATTAGATTTGTACTATGGATGGCCTTTGGGAGATTGTGTTATTGGGTAGAGATGGTATGGACTGCTCTTGTGTGACTTCAGGGGATGATGAAATGGTCGATAGACATGATTGATTTGGACTTTGGTTGAATGGTGTTTGATTTTAGTTGAAAGGGGTTTGATTTTGGTTGAAAGAGGTTTGATTTTGGTTGAAAGGGGTTTGAATGTTGGGTTGATGTGATTGATATGATTGATATTTTGGGTTGAAAGAAAAAGAAGGTTGACCCGACTCTAATGTTGGTCGAACTGAAGTAGGAATGATTTTGTTCAAGAATGGCATGTTTGAATGGTCTCACAAGAAAAATAGGGTTGTCCTGATAATGATTCCCTTGTGGCTATCACCTCCCTCGCCATATTTTCTAACCAGCCCCTATGGTTGCTAGGACTAGTCTTGTCTCTCATTTGTTGTTGCAAAGTCTTGATCTATTAAGCTAAGGTTTATATGGATGGTGATGGAATAGGAATGGAAGGAATGAATTCTCCACCTTTCCTATGAAATTTACAATACAAATCCATGATGTTTTCTTTATTGGTTTGGACCTACGATCACAACATGTAAGATGTTTTCTCCATTTCTAGAATATTGCAATGTTTGATTGATTTGTTGATCTTGACAAGCTTGTTTATTGTGGGGTTTTGATCTTGTTGATATTGAAACTTGAATTTGTTGAGGGGTTTGATCTTGTTGAAGTTTGTGTTGCAAAGACATAGTAGCAAGCAAAGAAAAAAATTTAACTAAGAAAAGAGAGCACTTGTTTAAAAGGACTTTTTCAAATCCTTAAGAATGTTGAGATCTTTTTGAAGACCCCATTTTGTTTTCTATAGTATTTTGGCAATTTGATAGCACATCAAGAAGACTCTCCTAAAGAAAAAAGGTCACAAGTATTACCACAACCCACATCTTGATACTCTGTCAGCTCAAACAGCCCTGTCACACCCTAGGATGTGCCTATTTTTTTTGCCTTTTTCTGAAAATTGAAGCAAAGAAGATTGCTCCTCAATTGGCCCATTATCCTAGGAGATATATGGTGAGTGTCTTGGGGGTAAATTCTTCCCCACCCTTGCACTATGATAATTCAAGTGTCTGGTCACTGACTCGGTTTGGCCTCTAAATCCTAAAGTTTTTAATCAAGCTTCTGTTTAGGTGGTCATAATCAGCAATGTGTTACACTCTATTAAGGAGGTCTCCCAGTCTGAAGAGGTTACACTCTTTAGGTTTTTACATGCCAAAGACACTAAGGGAGGCATAATATTGTTATGACAAAATGTATCACCCGTTGCTTACAATTTTCATTGCAAACGCATTTATTTTATAGTGGTTTAGAATACTTGGTGTAGTCACATAAATCTGTCCACTTAATTAAATGAATACTTAGTATTTATTTGATTATTTAACCATCAATTAATGAATTAATTAAATTAATATTTAATTAATTCATCTTAACCCTCTTCTCCTATTAATTAAATAAATTATTCAATTTATTTGATTTAATTCACTTAACCAAATTCAGACCATTAATTAAATAAATAAATCACATTTATTTAATTAAATCTTCTCTCACATTTAAATAAATTAATATTTATTTAAATCCCCCAAAATCCCACCTCTCACATTTAAATAAATTAATAATTTATTTAAATCACCTTTATCCTCCACCCACTTGTATTTTCCTACAAATGCAAGTTGCACAATTATTTTAAATAAATAATTTATTTAAATCACCTTTATCCTCCACCCACTTGTATTTTTCTACAAAAGCAAGTTGCACAACTATTTTAAATAAATTATTTATTTAAATCACCTTTATCCTCCACTCACTTGTATTTTCCTACAAAAGCAAGTTGCACAACTATTTTAAATAAATTATTTATTTAAAATCCTATTTATCCTCACCCACTTGAAACCTTTAATGGTTTCCCTTAAAGTATTCAAACTTGATGGCTTTAAAGTCTTCAAACTTGATGGCTTCCTTCTATAGTCTTCGTAAGACTTTAATGGTTTTCCTTAAAGTCTTCAAGCCTTTAATGGTTTCCCTCAAAGTCTTCAAGCATTTTAATGCTTTATCTTCATTTTTCTCATTTAAATAAATTAATATTTATTTGAATATTTATCCAAATGCAAATTACACCATTTAAGTGAAATAAATGATTTTATTTTAATTGAAAATACCAAAATTTCTCCCACTTGCATTTTCCTACAAAATCCACTTGCATGCCTAAACCCCTTCTAGAATTTTCTAATCACTTCTAAATAACGTAACCCCTTCTCTAAACTTTGTCACATTCCTAAGCAAAAGGGAAGTCACTTCTCAAAACCTCAAAGTCTTTGATAACCATTAAAGGCTTTCAACCTTCAACCACTAAATGGCTCAAAGTCTTTGATAACCATTGAAGGCTTTCAACCTTCAACCACTTAATCCCCAAAGTCTCCAATAACCATTAATGGTTACCTCAAACCCTCCCACATGGTTAAAACATTTGTTTTGACTCAACCTCTACCCAACCCAAAGGTCTCATCAGGCCATTAATGCTTTGACCATGATTATCTCTTAAACATTTGCACAAAGGTTTATCCTTGGATTAACTCTTAATCCAGTGGGTAATCTTAATTTGGACTTGACCCTTAGCCTCTAGATAACCATGAGGTCTTCTCAGGCCTTTAATGCCTCCAACCTCTTCTCTCAACCCAATCCTATGTTGACACTTGTCACCATTTTATTGGTGCCAATTATGCACATGGATCCCCAACTTTCAAACTTGGCCCTTGATTAAACCATTCAATCTTAACCCTTCATTTCCCCATTTCTTCTATAAATAGAACCCTTCTCCTCAAGCAAAAAAAGGAAGCATTAGAGTATTGTTGTTATACTGGCATTAGCATAGAGCTTTCTCATAGCATCACTATCTACACTTGCATAGCATTTTCTTATCATATTCAACTATCTTGAATCTCCATATGGCATCTATGGCTAGTGCTAAAAGCTGAGAGCTACACTCATTTGGGACTTGGAGAGGAGAGGAACAAGGGAGGAGCAACTATGAGCATCTTGATTAGCTATTTTATTCTATGTTTATATGCTTTCTATTTCATGCTTAATATCTCTCTTGATATGCCTGTTTAGGATAATCTTTTGTTGCTAACACTAATGTTTGTTTCTTGTGCTCTTGTGTGTGTTGCCATCAAACAGATTTTTTTAATCCTTTTTGCAAAGCATCACTTGGCTTTAGTCATTACCACTTAGGTCATTCTCTCTCAATTGGCCTTATGGGCTACTTGGGAGACATACCTTCTAAAGGTTTTATCCTAATGCAAAGAATGAAATAAAGCATAAAGAGGTGGGTCTAGCTTTTTGATCACCCATTTGAAAAGGAGAGCATATGCCTATCACCTCATAAACATAGAAAATGAGATTCTTTTTAACTCCAAATTGCAAAGTTTTCTAGTCTAAATGGAGATGTTGCTCCATGAAAATATGGTGTTCATTTTATCCTTCATAGCAATTGTGAAGCAAAAAAAAAGAATGTTGTTTGTGGTTTATTTTATTTGCACCAAATTGAAGTGTTTCTAAGCTACCCCTACAAGAAAATTAGAAAATGTTAGTTGATACATGGTGGGCTACCCAACCTAATTTTTTTTTTCGTTTTTCAGTTACAACTTTTGACCTTTCTGTTTGCAGAAATAGGAGTAATTAATGACAGAGAATAGAAAGAAGATTGAACAGAAATATTTTACCCTAATCATGCAAATGTGAACTACCTACTGAGAAATTGTGAACTATTCTAATAGAAAATGTGAACTACCTACTGAGCAGTTGTGAACTATTCTAATAGAAAATGTGAACTATCTACTGAGCAATTGCGAGTTTTTGTAATAGCAATTGCGAATTAATGACAAATCAATTGTGCACTAGTTAAACTGGAAAAATTTTAGAAAAAATAAAAAGAATGAAAAGACAAAAAAGAGAAGTTATTTTGCGATGATATCACTCCAGATTACGCAAGCCATCACTTCAATATCATCATAGAAATCAAATTTGACAAGGAATTGATGAATGTTTATGTGGTATTGAGCGATTGCCTCTTCCTCTTCAAGTTCACAAAGTTTTCTCTCTGCCTTTAGAAGCCTTTGGTGTGCTTTAAGTTGCATCTTGTGTTGTCTCCTCCTTCTTGCACCTAAATTCTTGAATGTAATCCTTCATGTCATCAAATTAGACACATCTCATGCAAAAAAATGAATTTTCCAGAATTAAAAAATATTTATGGGTTAGGTGCGCAAAATCAATTCATTGAGAAACGACAAAAAAAATTCAATCTTGACCCCTTTTGGAAATTGTGAGACATTATGAAAGAAATTGCGAATTAATATGACATCAATTATGAATTGATATTTGCAATTGCGAATTTCTACAGTATCAATTGTGAACCTACATTTTTTGGGTTTGTATGGACCTGCAAAATCAAAGAAATCAAAGAACAAAGGTTAGAATTGTTTGTTCATGTCGGGTTTAGCATTTGGAGTTAGGGTTAAAATCATCATAATTAATTTGATTATAAGAGTGAATCACAAACTCTAATCTAATTAGAATTAATCCTAAACAACAATTGAATTAAGCAAATAAATCTAATTAAGACTCCCTCAATCGATTTGACAAAGCTTCCATTCTCTTCTCCTTAGTTGTTATTGAATTGGATCTCAGGTATTGCATTGATTTACTACATAGATTAGCAACTATTTTGAAGACTGTGATTCTAGATTGAAATGAGAAAAGAGGTTGAATTTATAGATTTTCAACACAGAAGGGGTGAGGATTTGAACTGAAGTGTTGATTGATAGTCAATTGAGATTGATTGAAGAGTGAACTCAAATTGATTGATTTGTTAACAGGATTGATTGGGGAGTCAACTAAATAGATTAGCCAATTTATTGGGGAGATGACTGATTAGATGGATTAGAAGACTAGATAGATTAGTTAGTCAAAAAAAAGTTGATTGGAGTGAAAAAGGGGAGATTGGAGAGTTAACTAAGTTAACTGATTTGATCAATTAGTTATGATTTTCAACATGTGTTGTAGGAGATTCATTTGAAATTCAATTTCATTTTGATATTGATTTGGATTTGGATTTGGATTTGGATTTTCGAATGCTGAAATGCACATGAGATTTAGTGAAATTCAGATTTGGTGAAATGTGTATTTGGAAGAAATGAAATTAGTTGAAATGATATAAAATTCAAATTTGTGGAAATGTGAAATGAAATTAATTGGAATTAAAATTTGGGAGATTGGAGGAATAAGTTAATTTATTTAAATAGTTTAAATAAAATTATTTAAACATTATAAATGAGTTTAATTAAATAATAAAGATTATTTAACTAAATAATTAATCATGATTAATTAAATAAATAATATTTAATTAATATTTAGAAGAGGATTAACTAATTAAATTGATTAGACAATAGAAATTCGATAATTAGGAGTGTTGAATGGTGATGATTAGAATAAATACTTAGTTTAATCAAATAATTAAAGAATTACTTAATTAAATAGATGAATAATTAGTGTATGATCAATGAGACATTTTTAGGTGTCTACATTTGCACCTCTTTGACAAAAGGATTAAAATTAACTTCACATTTCTTTGGTGCACCTAAAATAAAGCTCATTTTTTTATTTTGGTGCATAAAAAGAACTTAATCTTTCTTATTTTCACAAAAGGATTAAAATTAACTTCGCATTTCTTTGGTGCACCTAAAATAAAGCTCATTTTTTATTTTCATGCATAAAAAGAACTTAATCTTTCTTGTTTTCACAAAGGGATTAAAAAGAACCACATTTGTCTTTTCTTGCAAAGTATAAAAAGAACAACAAATTTTACAATTGTTTTTTTTGGAGGTTAGGATCATCTTCATTTGGGCTTTAAAAAGAACCAACAATCTTTCAAATTCTTGCAAAGATTAAAAAGAACAATCAATTATATTCTTGCAAGTAAAAAGAACAAGCCACCCTTTTGTTTTAGCAAGCAATTTTACTTTTGTTGAGCATGCGATTTTTTTTGTTGACTAGGATTTGATTTCAATTTCAAAACAAATTGCTATGTGGGACTAAAATGAATGACATGATTGTTGGAGCAACATCTCCAAATAGAAGTTAGAAAATCATTGCTATAAAGGATTAAAATGAACCATTGATTGCTTTGTCTCGAAAGTGATAGGTATATGCTCTCCCCTTAATTGAGTGACCAAAAAGCCAAACTCACTATTTCAAGCTTTCTTTCAATTCATGCAAGTAAGAATACAACCTTTAGTAGGCTTGCCCTCCCAAGAAGCCCATAAGGCTGGTGAGAGGGGAACGACCTAAGTGGGGAACTACTTTTAGCCAAGTTTACCAACCCACTATAATCAGATGTGGAGGCTAATGAAAATTCCCTCCAATGACAGTGTGCATTGATAGCCTTCCCCCAGTATCCTTGAGATACGAAAAGCCCTTTTTTTAAAGGTTGGGAAGCCTCTTAAGGGAGTTTATCTTTCATCGGGCCGAATGGAACCTTTATTAAAGAGCTTTTAGAAGTAGAAACCTCTTCGAGTCAGTTAGCCAGACATTTGTAATATCATAGTGCAAGGGTGGGGAATAATCCACCCCCAAGGCACTCACCATATATCTCCCAAGAAAATGATCCAATTGAGAAGCACTTCTCTTTGGTTCAAATTCTAGACAAAGGCAAAAAAATGGGCGCACCTTAGTCTGTGATAGGGTTGTTTGAGTTGATGGAGTATCAAGTGTGGGCTATTGGTATTAGGAATGACCTTTTTTGACAATAGTAGAGTCTATCTAACTTGTCTTTTGTTTGTTCAAAACCTGTGAAGACAAAAGAGGATTTGAAAATATCCTTGAGCGGAGTTGAAAAGATTCTAAACATACATCAAGAGAGAAGTGTTTCTACGTGCTTGTGTGCTTGTTGTGTCTTCTTGTCAAAGAAATCATCTACCATTTGAAACAAGTTACATCCCAAAATAAAAATTCTTAAAAAATCCATCAATGCTTCGTGTTTGGAAATCTCTCAAATACACCGAGAAGTCAATTTACCGAAAAACCAAAAAGAAGCAAAGTGCAAAGATCAACATCCAAAAGAGAAGCATTTTCTTGTACAAAAATTGTAAATTGTTGCTAAAACACCACACCTTCATCCATTGATATCACGATTTTAGCCACGGTTTAACTGACGACTTTGAATTAGAACCACTTGCATCCCAAGCTTTCTTTCAAAGAAGGGCTTTTTCATATTGTCACAATCACGATCAATGCATTCATCCATCATACATTCTACAACCCGCAATCACCTATTAGAGATTCCAAGGTTATACCTTTCCCATATTTCAACTTCAAATTCCCACATCTTCCATACTTCATCAAATTCATAAAGTCATATCTTAAATTCCTCCATTTTTCTCCACTTTCTCATAAATCATTTCCACATCTTCACTCTTCATTTTCAAATCATTTTTCCTATTCACACATCATTTCCAAAACATACTTCTCATTCACATATCTTTCATCCTTCTCCATTTTTTTTCAAACCATACTACATTTTCAAATCATACTCACACATCTTTAATAAGTCATTTTTAAACCTCCATATTTCATCTTCTCAAGTTATCTTCAAATTCACCCATCTTTCATAAAGTCATTTTCTAAATTCATAAATCATTTCCATATTTCATCTTCACTCATCAAATTCAAATCCTTTCAAAAATGCATTTCCTTTCCAACCTCACATCTACTTTATTATCTTCTCATATTTCATATTTCCACATACATCTTCCCAAAATAATCTTTATCATTCCAATATCAAACATTAAAATTCATAGTCACCTCATAAATTCCAAGGATTTTACTCATTCCATAAAATCAAAATTCCATTCAACTCTCAAAACAAGGTTTTGTCCTTAGTTCTTTCAGATATTTCTAAAAACATAAACAAACCAAAACTCTCTAGTGTGTCTCTACATCTAGGATATATCATCCTACAAAGACATTACTAAGCATTTAGATAGGTTAAAACTAGCTTTTGAGTGCATCCTCTCATCTCACAATTATTTGAAACCAAGAAAGCAATATCGAAAAGAACTTTGTTGATATCCAAACTTTAGTAAAAGGAGATCACTCATCCATACACATTTCAACTCATCTTCATCATCATAAAATATTGAAACTATCAAAGAAGATCAAACACACCCTTTTTCACCCACAACTAAGTGCTTCACAACATGGCTAGGACTAGGTCTCAGAGTCAAAGACAAACTCAAAATAAAATATGGGAAGAAGAGGAAGAGGCCATTAAACCCTTTTCCATAAGAGAAGGCCCAGACACCCCTGCACATGCACAAATAGAAGAAGCAACTCGTAATCCTATATTTAATAGACTTTTTGAGGAAATTATCAGGGGAAATGCTAACCCCCATTTTCTAAAACTTGCTCAAGAAGGAGCCAAACTTCCTGTAGACTTTGACATATCACAACTGAGGGATGTACCAGAAAAAGCTCAACATAACCATCAGCAAGAAGAAAATCAAGATAACAGGAGGGCAAGGAATACCTACAACTATGATGATAACTATCAACAAGGAAACATCTCACCTCATCCTATAGAAATAGATATGTTGAGACAACAGATGCAAGACCTCGCCCAACAAGTACACTCAGGAAGGTGAAAAAAGAAATATGCTCTCAAAGATATATGTCTATATCCATTTGATAGAAACATATACATGCCTCCTTTCCCACGCAACTTCAAAACCCCAAAGTTTGATAAATACAAAGAAAAAGGAGACCCTAGATATTCTGTGTGAGAAGTTTACTTCATCTTCTTAGAGGTCACATATGAGGACACATATTTAATGTGTCTTTTTCCCCAAAGTTTGGGAGGCTCAGCCATGCAATGGTTCTCATGCCTACCCAGTGGGATCGGGACCTTTGAGGACTTGATACAAAAATTTATCACTCATCATGCGCATAACATAGAACGGGATGTCTCCATGGTTGATCTATGCAATACAAAACAAAAGAATGGTGAGCTATTCTAAACAATATTACAAAGATGGAGACATTTTTCTAGTAGACCTTCTTTCCCCATTCTCGAAGAACAATTAGTTGAAATTTTTATTTCAAACTTAAATGAGGAAATGGAATTCTACTTAGACATAAAATGTTCAGACACTTTCAAAGATGTGATAGCCCAAGGACTTAAAATCGAGAAAGCCCTTATCAAAAAGGGACCTATCAAGATATACAATGACAACAAGGAGGGTCCACTGCCAACCTACAACAATGTCAACCCAAAGTTATGGGCCAAGAACAAAAAAAATGTTAATGATGGTGTTGTGGATGCACGAACTGTCAAAATCACCTAGCCCATAGTCAAAATTGCAGGGCAAGTAGATAATCGCAATAACCCCACTACCAATCAAGGTAATCCCCCAAACAATCAAGGAAATCAAACTCCAAACACACAACAAAAGGAACCTAAAAATAAGTACCCTGCCTACAAACCCAATCGCACATATACACCCTTGGGAGAATCTCTTGAAAAGATCTTACGACAACTCATCTTTGCTGATCTTATCACATTTCCTAAAATCTCAAACTATGAACCACAGATTAAAAATTAATGGTGGAGAGATGATGAGTATTATGAATTTGATAAAGGAAAAGGACATAAGACAAATAAGTGCCTTCAGTTAAAAGATATTGTTCAAGACCTCATTGATCGAGATGACATAGAAGTGGATGGTCATGATGCAAAAACTTCCAATAGGGATCATACCATGTTCAAAAATCCACTCCCATCATATGAAAAAGGAAGTCCCTCCCATCAAGGTAAGAACCAAGATAACATGGCAAATTATACATGCGCACCATATGCTTATACTATCAACCACCTTCATGATGCCAATGAACAAATTGCAACCATTACAATCAAAGGTAAAGATCATGCATGCAACATTGTTACTTGTCATAGCAAGATTAATGTACAAGGAGCACCATCAAGAGTGACATACATGCCCAAACATTATAACCTTGTGGACCAATTAGATAAGATGCCAGAACTTATCTCTATACTAGAGCTTTTGCACTTATCATCCTCACATAGAACCATCTTAGACCAAGCTCTCCAAGAAGTGTCAGTTCCATTCGACCTTAATATAGATCAATTTTAAGCCATGGTTGGTAGTCTCAAGTCATCACCATGTCTCACTTTTGCCCAGAATGATGATGCATCATTTCAACAATCACATAACGCCCCTCTCCACATTGAGGGATTCATCCATAAACACATAATCAAGCGAGTATCGATTGAAATGGAGCTAGACTTAATATCTATACCTTACAGTTAATCACAACATTGGGATATGTAGAGGATGTAGTAGATGCTAGAAAGCATATCACCATCAAGTCCTACGATGATGCAGAATGCTCCTCAAAAGGGTCTGTTACTCTACCAGTCAGGGTAGGACCCATGGTGAAGAATGTTGTTTGCCAAGTCCTAGACCTCCCCCTTCCATACAATCTCCTATTAGGTAGACCATGGATTCATTTCATACAAGTAGTACCATCCACTTACCATCAATACATCAAATTTCCACATAACGGAGTAGAGATTACTATCCTCAGTGACGCCAACCCATTCGCCTTTTGCAAAAATATAAAGCATCAACCTGATATCATAGTCCCTAGCAATAGAGAAGCCATCGCCTCATCATCTTACATCCACCTAGCAAATTTCACCAGTCCATCGATCCCTACACCCAAACAGGAAAAGCTAAAAAATGAAAGTAAAGGATGAAGGCCCAAGAGAGTAAAATATTAGTCAACTTTTATGTGTTGGCCAACTACCCTTCTCACCTAGAACTCATGGAAAACCACAAATGTCACTCAAGCCACTTGTTACAGCCAACACTACTACACTTGATGGATTCATCCCAGTCAGATCACAGGAACACAAAACTATTGATGAAGACTTGGCAGGATGGCTCTAAGGAGACCCTTCTGATACAGCTAGACAACAGGTCAGAATCCCTATAGAAGGGTATGGTAAAAGCTTTACCCTAATGTAAAATATGGGCTATGATGGCCATAGTGCATTGGGATCCCACAAATAAGGTGTAGAAGAGCCATTGCAACCATTGTTACAACCACAGGAAATAACTGGACTCGGATTCAACCCTGGTTCAGGAGGCTCTCCTAAGCTCAGGATTTCGGGAAAATAAAAGAAGACCACTTATAAGATCACCCCTTCTATAAGTAGGACAGTATCCATTACAAATCAACCTACAAGATCAAAAAATTCTAGTCACAAAAGCACTTCTCAATTACAGTCTCTACATACAACAAGTAAGTGACAAAGTTATGTTTCCCGCCAAACTATCACTCCTGGGATAAAACTCTTGTCCACTTCAAACACCCAAGCAACATCAACAACCCCATCAGATAAAACCCCTGCAACAGCTATCAACAAATCTTTCACATAGTCTAACATACCTATAACATACAGTGACAGAGTTCTTCCAAGTGATTATGAGATGGATTCAAATGAGTACAAATGAGTCCTTTGGCTTCACATGAATCTAAAGAAGATTCTCCTAGTCCTCTTGTAGATAAAAGCATTGAAGGAGAGGCATGGATTAAAACCTTTTGGGATTCTAATCCTAAAGATACTTCATGAACAGATAGGTAACCTCCTGAGCTTGATTACGAAGAGGATAGTACTGACGATGACCTTGATTCCTCCATACTTACCCTAACCGACGCATCCTATGAACTAAACCTGATCGATGAAGCAATGCCAATTATTCATCATGAACTCATTGATTGGGACCAGCAACATCCCCCACACCTTGACACCTTCCAAAACAATGATGTGATCATAGACTTTCTTGAATTACAGGATGACATACCAAGTAGGGATCACAAAGTTGGGTATGATGTTGAACTTAATAGTGTGGCTTACTTTGGAGAGAATGCCAAACCTTTCAGCCACAAAAATATTATAATCAAAATAGGATCCTCAAATGAAAACTACATTGTGGCACTTGTGGAGACTAAAAGAATAAAAACAAAGGACGTATCCAAAGGTGAAAACCTCTCTAAGGCGCCAGAGGATGGAAGGTTTGACATTATCCCCTTTAGCACTAATCAGGAGAGATCGTCTATTCTCATTGAAGAAACAAAGGAAGACAATCTAGGGGCACCGAAAAATCCACACATACTACATCTAGCAAAATCACTTTCTCTAATAGAAGATCTTGATTTTATAGATTTCTTTTGAAAGAGACAAATCAAATTTGCATGGTCCTATGCAGACATGCTAGGCCTTGATCTAGAACTAGTAATGTATCACTTGACAGTAGCAGAAGGAGCCAAACCAATAAAACAAAAGCTCTAAAAGATGCATCCTCAAATTGCACTATTAGTAAAAGAATAACTCAAAAAGCTATTAGACGTTGGTTTCATAAGACTCATTGATTATGCAGAATGGATCTCCAACCTTGTACCGGTGGAAAAGCCAACTAGGGGCATCTGTATCTGTATGAATTTTAGAGATCTTAACAAAGCATGTCCTAAAGATGACTTGCCTCTTCCAAACATTGATGTGATCATGGACCTCACAAGAGGACATGCAATGCTATCACTCATGGATGAATTTTTAGGATACAACCCGATAAATATTGCTCCAAAGGATCAACACAAATAGCTTTTATATGCCCATGTGGTACATATGGTTGGAATGTAATGTCATTTGGTCTCAACAATGCAGGTGCCACATATCAAAGGGTAATGACTACCATCTTCCACGATATGACACATACACTAATGGAAGAGTATGTGGATGATTTACTAGCTAAATTATTAACAAGAGAGGGTCACCTCGTTGTACTGGACTAAATTTTCAATAGATTAGAGCAATAATGTACGCCTAAATCCAAAAAAGTGTGTCTTTGGAGTAACCTCTGGGAAGCTCCTAGGAAACATTGTCTCAAATAAAGGAATTGAGGTTGATCCTACAAAGGTCAAAGCGATCATGGAAATGCCACCTCCTAGGAACATCGGGTAGTTGAGGACTTTACAAGGAAGGCTATATTCAATTCGTCGCTTCATCGCACAATTGGTTGATAAATGTCATCCCTTCACACATCTACTTTGTAAGAATGTTTGTTTCAAATGGGAAGAGAATTGCCAGCAAGCATTCCAGCAGTTAAAGGACTACCTAATGATGTTGCCATTACTGAAACCACTATCTCAAGATAGGCCATTATTGTTATACATATCAGCTACTGTAATGCCCATACCCTAGTTAGACTTGTAAAACCCGTTTGACCATGATTGACTTCCTATGTGGCATTCTTGAAAGGTAGGTTAACCATGGTGAAATGTGTAGTTTAGATAATATAAATAATTGTGCATACTTATTATTGTGCTTTTGCATCGATTCTCGTGTAAACGTAATTATTCCTAACCCTTGTGATAAATCTTGAGCTAACGCCTTCATTGAATATGTATATGTATATGCATGCTTGTATGAATTCATGGGTGCAGGAGATTGCAGGTACAACACCGCTTAGGGCAAGGTTCACCTCCTTTGGGATTTGCAAGGTTGAGTATGCCTCTTTCATCTTTAGAATTCGGATTTGGTGGTCATATAACTCTCATCTTGCCTTAGCCATGGTTAGGTGAGCATCGGGTGTGGATTCGTGGGGCTTGCTTTTCATTGGGATGCGTGTCAAGAGATTTGGAGGACTTCCTCGATTTGCATGCCTTGCGCGAGGTAAGTGGAGCTTGTTGTTCTAAGTATTAAATTCAAACTTATGAGTAGACGTGCACATTAGTGATATAGAAATTTAAATAGGTAGTTCTTCCATACGATTAATCGTTAATTTAAAGAGATTGCTTTAATTATTATTGTAGCAAGCTTAAGGTATTTAACTTGGGTTAGTGTGCTCATTTACGCATTTGTAACATTTACGCATTTGTAGTTGAGAAATTAGAATAAATAAGACTCTTGCATTAGATTAGTCATTTATTTAAAAAATGTCGCTTTATTATGTTATGCGAGTTAATTTAATAGCTAATTTTAAAATAACGAATTTATTGAGTTATGCGTTTTAGAAAGGAAAAAATTTTAAGTCATTTGGGAGATAGAAATAAATTACTCATTTCCGCATTTTGGAAGAAAAAGGGATAAATTATTATTATTTAAACGAAATTATTTCCTTTTACTTGTAAAGTCAATATAGTATAAAAGTTTGATTTTTAGAAAATTAAATTAATCAAATGCCTTACCCCGGTCAATAGTTCCGAAATATAAAAGTAGGTCTAAAATTAATATTGAGGAATTAAAAATTTAAAACTCAAAAAGAAATAGAAGCATTATAATTTTAATAAGGAAAACAAATAAGATGTAATAGATAATGGTAATGAATGACTTCCATTTGGATTTTCACTTGTTTTATTTTAAAAAAAATAAATGCCTAATTTCGAAATTGAAAATTAGGGCAAAAATAGGGTTTCTCATTTTAAAACTAGTTGGGAAATGTTTTTGGGGGTTCTTGGCTTTTGGTCTTTTTTTTTTGGAAAACATGGTTTTTTGGAAGAGAGATTAGGGGATCTTGGACAAAGGATGGAGTTTTAGAGCAGCAGATTTGGGGGCTCATCATCAAAACTCTTCCCGGAATGCATTTGGAGGTAGGATTCTACCCTTCCCTTGGTCTTTGCTAAATAAAATAAGAAAATATAGATGTAAAAAAAAAAAAGGGATTTGGTTCTTCATGATATGTTGTTTTCTTTTTTGCTGTTGTATCCATGATTACTCTCAGATTCAATTTGAGTTTTTGAGAATCTTGTCATTTTGGGGCAAGATTGTAAAAAAAAGAAGTAGATAAGGAGATTAAAACCATTTGGGTATTTGAGTTTTATGTTCTAGTTGTGAATATTGTCCATTTCTTTGCTTTGAATATTCTGGAAACAAAATATATAGATCTCTATATGTTGATATCTTCTATTATTTCTCATTTTAAGAATCATTGATTTGATTCTAAAAGAGAAACAAAAAAAAAAGAGAGAGAATAAATATTTAGAAATTTTGGAGGGATTGTATTTTTTTATTTATCTGTTATAACCCAGAAAATTGTTATAGCCCAGAAAATTTGGTTGCTGCCTGTTTTTTTTTGGGTTATTTTAAAGAAAAATTTAATAAATAAAAAAATATAATAAAAAAACAAATATATATTTTTATACCCCCCCCCATCGCTGGGAGGAAGCATGGCTGCCACGGTAGCTACTGCTACTAGTTGGTAGCAGCGCTACCACTGGTAGAACTGCTACCAAGGGTAGCGGCCTGCTACCATTTGGTAGCAGCGCTACCAATGGTAGCGTGGCTACCAAGGGGGCCCACATGGGGGTCCATGTGGGTAACCCCATTTCAACATTTTTTTTTAATTTAATTTTTATTTATTGTTTTAAAATAAAATAAAATAAAAAGGTAAAAAAACAATAAAATAAATTATTGTTATAGTAGCAAATGAAGAAAAATAATAAAATAATGAATTTTAAATGGGGTTATTAATTACTTAAAATTACTCTGTTGCTTCTTTGTTTATTTAATGTAATTAAGTTGAGTATTAAATAATATTTGGAAATTAGAATTTTGATATTTAGAAAACCCATATAGTAATACAAGTTTTTGGCTGCACTCTTATTTATGCAAATGGCATTAATAATTATTAACTATAAATTATGGTTAAATGTGGGGGTTATTTCTAAATCGGTTAGTTATAGATTGGGGTTCATGTATACTCGTTTCTATATACGCAAAGATTCATAGATCATTGGGGGGTGTCTCCTGTTCATTTCAAAGGTTCCTTTTAAAGTATATTTTCCTTGATTTGGGTACTAGTGTATAGTTCTAGACCAATATGTCAGTGATGTTTATTTAAGGATTAAGTAAAATACCCAGACGAGAGATGATTACATTTATGTGAACTTAGTTGGAAAAACTTGTAGAGATGTATTTACTAACTGAAGTGGTCATTTGTAGTATGGTTGTGATCGCCTAAGAGGCAGGATTGTAAAAGACATGTAAATTTGTAATCCTAACTATATTAAATGCCAAAGGGGTCTTGCAGTTGAGCAGACCCGGAGATGTAGCCCTTTAGGGGTGAACTCCGAGATCATATCTGTGTTATGTGATGTTTTAATTTCCCTTGTTTCATGCTTTAAGTTATCTAGTATGGTTGCTATTCATAAGTGTATGATGGATGATTAACGAATTTAAATCAAATGCACAAAATCAAACATCTTGAGGAAAGTAGTAAATCAGATTCATAAAACATTGTAAATTATGATTATGGCAAAGTATTTAAAATACTGTAATTAAAGTTATGGAAAAAGTATTTTGAGAATGTGAATTAAAAGTTGTAATAGTGGAAAAGAATCTTGCTAGATTACATCATTGGATTAACTTGTTATTAAGCATGTAAATTGAACAAATGAGTAGGGGAAACAACGATAGAATTAATGTTATAATTTCTAAGCTGGAATCTAAAAGAATAAACCATATATAAGTATTTACTTTATCTTCTTAAAAGAAAATCGCCATGTTAATTGTATTCCTCTATGTTGGACGAATATATTTAGTTATTTACGTTGTAATTATAACCAATAACCCTCACCAGATTAATTTGATAATTGTGTGGACTCAACTAGATATCCATGTTATAACCCTTATAAAAAAAAAATATAAAAGGAATCCCTTATGATTGCTAAAATTGAACAAACATGGGAAATAATTGATTTGTTGTTTATACATTTAATCTTCGTAAAAGTATCTCTCATATTAACTTCATTTAACAAAAAAAAAAGAGTGATATGCAATAAGACAATTGTATTTTAATCCTAATAGAAGAACATCACTATGATCTTATTATTATAATCTTGAAATGATAAATGTCATCTAGCTACCGATATTTTAATTTGGAGGATGCTCTCGTGTGTCCAAATGCATATCCACCCTAATGAAATTAGTCCATTTATTAGTATTAATAAAACTTCAATGAATTCTAGGGCTACTCACATTTTATCTTTCATATAAGAACTGCAACTCATTAGTTGGCTATGCATGAAATCAAATGAAAGGGCCTCACTCTATTAATTGTAGTTAACCCTTAATGAATGAATCTTGTCTGATTAACCATGCTTTTAATATTAAAGGATGACATCGATTGTGAACGGATTCCCTAATCCCAATGAATGAACCTCATGATATTAAACGCTTGGAACCTATTTGGAGGCCTCTAAATGAAATTATGAATTTAAGAGCATTGAATAAATAACCTCTCAATGGCCTCCTAACCACCCAAAGTAAATGAACGCTTCCTAAGATTATAAGATGTCAAACCATTGAACACATATTTAATCAAGATCTATGCATTATCTCATAATTTAAATATCCAGTAAATGGATCTAATGACGCAAGTTGAGTTAGGTGTGAGGTTATGTAATCGCGTTGGGAAACTCCTTAGGATCGTTTTAGCCTTCCGCTGTGATATCTAAGTTGTCAGATAACTCCAATGTATCTAATGTTGTGTCTAATTATGAACTGAGATAACTTCAACTATCTTAATGTTGTAATTTTTCATTAACGCTCTAAATTATTTTATTTTTTTTAAATATTTACACTCTATTTGAGTGTTTATAACTTAAACCCTTTAGGGGTTTCCTGGCGGGGCATTACAGCTACAGCTACATCCTTAGGAGTCTTACTCACACAACATAATGCAGAAGGCAAAGCATGTACAATATACTACGTTTCCAGTACACTGGTAGGGTATGAACTCAATTATACTCCTATTGAATGAGCCTACCTAGCAGTGATTTTAGTAGCCACTAAACTAAGACTATACATGCTGACACACAAGATACAACTCATTGCCAAAATTGATCCACTCAAGTACTTACTCATTAAATCAGCGCTAACAAGTTGTTTGGAAAAGTGGGTTATGCTCCTCAGCGAATTTAACATAGAGTATGTGAACTAAAAAGAAATCAAAGGGTGGGTCATTGCAGATCAGTTGGCCGAAGAACCACTCCCGCTCATATCAAATTTTCCAGATGAGGAAATAATCACAGTTATACTAGCACATCGATGGAAGTTATATTTTGATGGGTCCTATACAAGACATGGTTTAGGAGCTAGCATTATTTTTATCACACCTCAAGGTGATAGCATTCCAAAATCATACAGGTTCACAATTCCATGCACAAATAACATAGCAGAGTATGAAGCCTTTATCATAGGATAGAATGGACATACACTGGAACTTAAAGGAGCTACAAGTCTATGGCGATTCACAAATGGTTATTCAAAAGCTCAATGATGAATACCAAACTAAGGATGATAAGCTCATGCCTTACAAGAAAATGGTTGATATCTTCAAATAATTACTCATAGCTATCACTTTTGAGAAAATCCCTTGAGATCATAATAGAGTTGTTGATGCAATGGATATAATAGCCTCTCTCCTCGATCTTCCACAAAATTCAACACACTATGAGTTCTTAGTTGAACAACTTTGGATCCCTGCTTATGATATCTTAGAATTCGAGATGGTATGTCAACTCATCGGTCTTGGTTCCCCATGGTATGGTGATTTTTATGCTTACCAACGTGACCAAATCCTTCCACTTAACCAATTAAACAACCAACGCAAAACCTTCATACACCAATCTGATCAATACATAATCATTGTTGAAACCTTATACTGATGAGGTCTCGATGGTACTCTCCTTCTATGTTTAGAGCAAGGTGAGGTGACTACAGCTTTAGAGGAAGTACATGAAGTAATTTGTGGGGGCCACTCAAGTGTCCCCTCCTTGGCTAAAAATATCATGCAGACAGTATGCTATTGGTCTTTCATGGAGAAAGACTCATCCTACTTTGTCAAAAAGTGCAAAAAGTGCCAAGTTCATGGAGATCTGATACATGCACTAGCGCAAGAATTGCAACCTGTCACAACACCATGGCCCTTTTGTCAGTGGGGACTTGACCCTGTGGGTAAAATCCATACATCTTTGTCCAATGGTCACAACTTCATCATTTCCGCCATAGAATACTTCACCAAGTGGATCGAAACTATTCCACTTACCCAAGTAACTGGCAATCAGATCACCTCATTCATCCTTAATTACATCATCTGTCGGTATGGTGTACCCATGTCCATCATCATAGATAATGGGCTTCCTTTCAAAAATCAAGATGTATGTGAACTCTATGAGATGTTTTATATCCAAGACCATTTATCCACCCCATATTACCCACAAGGAAATGGTCAAGCAGAATCCTCAAACAAAAACATATTGAGGATCCTCAAAAAGACAATCAATGATGTCGGTCGTGATTGGCCTATTCTTCTGCATCTAGCACTATGGGCATATCAAACTAGCATTTGAACCCCTATAGGCGCAACCCCATATTCACTTGTATATAGGGCAGAGGCTATCTTTCCTATTGAGGTAGAATTACCTTCCCTATGAGGTTCCTTGCACAATTTGATTATTGATGAAGAGTATCGGGTCTCACGTCTTCAGGATCTGGAACTGAGTGATGAGAAGCCACAAGATGCCTACAATCACCTAAAAGCATATCAACAGCGCATTAGCAGAAGCTACAATCATTGGGTCAAACCTCACACATTTGAGGTAGGAGATCTTGTTCTTAGAGAGAATATTCCCAATCAACCAAATAGAGAACACCGGGGCAAATTTGAGTCCAATTGGTTGGGTCCATATGTCATTACTGCAGTCTTCGAGTCTGGGGCATATCAGTTAGCAACTTCAGAAGGAGAACCGAAAGTAGATCCAATCAATGTCATGCATCTCAAAAGGTTCCATACATAAGCTGTGCAGAGCATCAGGCTCATCAAATATCAGAAAATACCAAAAACATTCAGAAAAAGTCTTGAACAAAGTAAAAAAAAATAGAAAAATCAAGAAAACAGTAAAGAAAAATCATTCATCCAAATGGTAAAAACCACTTTGGTGGTGCCTTGGATAAGTATGGTGGTGAAAACCTGGCAAACGGGCGCCATTTGTAAAGGTTGTAGCTTCATTGTCTTTTAGACTTGTTGTGATCACATCCATGGCATCTACTCATACATCAGAGATCTACTATGGCTTGTTATTGATCTAAAATAAGGGTTATTGCCTCATACATCTTGCATCATGCTTTCTTACTAACACCTAACTAGGGGCAACTTGTTACTTATATGATGGGAGTGGATTCTAAAATACTGGTGATACACCAACAATGTCCTGAAATAAGACCAAAAATATTTGTAAAATCTCAAAAATACCAAAGCATTCAAGCAATGTCCTGAAATAAAGAAAAAACATTCAAAACAATTCAAAAACCCAAAAACATTAGAAAAACATCAAAAACATCGCAATAAACTTGTTCATTGTACATAAACATCAAGCCAGACACAAAACAACATTTGAGCTACATACAAGACGACCAACTATTAGATCAACAAATAAACAAACATTTGTCCAACACATAGCCAAGACCATCTTAACAAGGATGTATCTTTCCTTTAAAAACAAGAAATGGTGACATATATCTTTGACAAGAAGATGTTGTTTGGCTGATGGGCACTTGGTCAGATTATTGCTTTATATATCAGGTTCCTATACTACTCTGGGATATCCACAAGTGATTAGAGTGGTCGAGATGGTTCCTAATATCTTTTCTTTGTTTTTGTCTGCAAATTTGTTCCAATGAAGTTTTGGGGCACATACTAATGGTGTGTACGTGGGAAGTTCACTAAGTTATGAGATCCTATACAAAAATATAAGTCATGGATCACTATGGCTTACTGACTACAGTGTATACCTCAACCATATGTATATGAACCATAATGGAGGGGAACTTTTCTTGTCTGTTGTGTTTGTTTACAAGTGCAACGCTCAAACTTGGTTTCTAATACCTCGGCCAAGATCAGTACTACCACGATGGATCACCATTTCATCTCATCTATTTATATTGCATTCCATTTCATATCGCTCATTCATTTGTTCATTCATACAGTGTAAATATTTTTAAAGGATGCATATGCACAAAATAGAGTTGCTATGAGACAGCTAAGTGTATAGGACTATCTTTTAAAATCATGATCGAGTATAATGATACACACCCCATTCATGTCAATGGATAACTCTATTTTGATCCTCTTCCACAGGAATGAGTACTAGGTCCTCCATACCTTCTATCTAAAATTGACTTCCCCACCTCACCCTCCCCATCTCGATCATCAACATCACATACCCTACATCGTGTCCCATCAAACCAATCAAACCACATTCATCATAGTCCATCTCTACAAGGAGGGGTTGTGTAACCTATGTTACCTAGGTCATCTTATAAGAAAAGCAAGTTACTATTTCTGCATAGGTACATCAACTCGCGAACACCTAGACTACAAACAAGCATTTACATCAATTGCCTAGTCTAAATAGGTACATTATGTCCAGCAAACACAACAAATAACCTACAATGCAAACATTGTCAATTGATCAACCAATCAAACATAATAAAAACATACAATTATATTGATTGTCTAAGTCTCAATGAGTATTTTTCTTCAGATACCTTGACTTCATCAAGAAATAACATCAATTGTCTAAGTCTCATCAAGTCAATTTGACTAACTTAGACTTTATCATGTCCAAGCAAACAACTGACATCAATTGTCACGCTTTGACTAAACTGGGGCAAGTCAATCAATTGCACCAAACTGTCCAACCAATATTGATCAATTGTACAACATCCATCAAATGCACCACAATACTACTTTTGCATAGTATCTCCTACCTGACCTAGGGTAAGGGTACTTATCGGCTTATCCTCCTCCTCCATACTTCATTCCCCAATACTCCATTCTATCCATGCCTAATTTTCTTTAAAAAAGTTAAGAGATCGCCCGAATTTTTTAAATTTCGTCCCATCTCTCAAGGGGGCATACCTAACCACCAACTTTGCGCAAACTGGGGCATGTACCATGCTTACTTGTTTTTCTTTGAAATGATGCGATAAACCACACCATCTCAAAGAGGGGCAAATGTAGACACATAAATTTGTCCACTTAATTAAATGAATACTTGGTATTTATTTGATTATTAACCATCAATCAACAATATTTAATTAATTCACCCTAGCCCTCTTCTTCTATTAATTAAATAAATTATTGTTTTTATTTGATTTAATTCACTTAACCAAATTCAGACAATTAATTAAATAAATAAAACATATTTATTTAATTAATCTTTTCCTACACTTTTAAATAAATAAACATTTATTTAAATCCCCTTTATCCTTCACCCACTTGCATTTTCCTAAAAAGGCAAGTTGCACACACATTTAAATAAATGAATACTTATTTAAATCCCCATCCACTTGCATTCTCCTACAAATGCAAGTTGCACCACTATTTTAAATAAATGAATTATTTATTTAAAATCCTATTTATACTCACCCATTTGAAATCTTTAATGTCTTCCTTTAAAGTCTTCAATCCTTTATTGGTTTCTGTCTAGAGTCTTCTTAAGCCTTTAATGATTTCCCTCAAATTCTTCAAGCCTTAATGGATTCCTTCTAGAGTCCTATTAAGCCTATTTCATTAAATCCCCCTTTCACATTTAATTAAATCCCTCTCACATTTAAATAAATGAATATTTATTTAAATATCCATCCAAATGCAAGTTGCACACATTTAAATAAATTTATATTTATTTGAAAATCCTAAAAATCCCTCCCACTTGCATTCTCCTACAAAATCCACTTGCACACTAACCCTTCTTCTAGAATATTCTAATCCATTCTAATTAGCCTAATTCCCTCCTAAACATTTGCACATTCCTTAAGAAGGGGTCACTTCTCAAAAACATGCAAAGTCTTCATAAAGCAGTAAAGGCTTTTTTTATTCAACAAGATAACCTCTGAAGTCTTCCAAACTTGTAAGGCTTTTACATAACCATTAATGGTTATTTCACCTTCTACCCTGGGTTAGAGACTTTCTTATAACTTTAAAATCCTTTTTAATGCATGGGTCTCTTCAAGCATTCATTGCTTTGACCATGGTTATCCCTTTAACCCTTGCATAAGAGTTTATCTTTTGGATAAAAGCTTTATCCACTAACTCAATGCTAACCCAATCCCTTAGGGTAACCATCATGTCCCTTTAGGCATTTAATTCTCCTTCCCTCTCCTCTCAAGCCATTTCATGTTGACACTTGTCAACATATGATTGGGTTGAAAACCATCACATGGATCATGAATCATTCAATCCTAGCCCTTCACAAACTAGATCAATCTCAACCATCCAATCCACTATTCTGCCTATAAGTAGAGGCTCATTCCTCAAGCAAAGAAGGAAGAATTAGAGCATTGTTACTATATGGGTATTAGCATAAACATTTAGAGCTTTCTCATAGAATAATATTTGCATTTGCATAAGCATTTGTTTTTCATCTTCAACCATCTTGAATCTCCATATGAAATCCATGGCTAGTGCTAAAAGCTAAGAGCTTCACTTATTTGGGACTTGGAGAGGAGAGAAACAAAGGAGGAGTATCATAAGGTTACAATGGAAGCATCTTAAGAAGGCTCTTTCCTTTTCTCTTGTTATTTAAGCTTCTTTCATGTTGTTTTGTATATCTTTTGGTATGCTTTGGATGGTTTTTGTTTTTTTGTTTTGGTTTCATGGTTGAACTGACATATTAACATTGAGCTTTGCTTTTGACTCTTATATCCATTTCTCATATCATTAGAAACCACATACCATATCTTAGTGACATGCAAGGTAGCACAACAATGCTCATCTTATTTCTCTAATAAACTAGGATGGCATGGTCCTTTACAAAGTAACTTGATGGAGATATTTATGTAATGGACCAATATTAACAGAGGTTTTCTCTCGAGGGGATTATGGAAAGAGGTGTCAATGCAAATCATTTGGAATCTATGGAAAGAACATATAATAGAATATTAAATGAAAATAAATCTCCACAGATAAGCTAATCCACAAGATTGAAATAAATATAAGCAAACACATTAATACAAAGATTGCAAATAAGAACTTCAAACCATATTCTACATGGGATGATCAAATAACTTGCACTTGACCACATTTAATTATACTAAAAGGAGACTTCATTAAGGATAGCTCCAAAAGAAATATAGCTAAATGGAGATGTCCAACACGGGGAATATACAAATTAAATTTTGATGGAGCATCATAGGGAAATCTAGGAAAATTAGGAGTTGGCTTCATCATAAGAAATAAATGGGAGAACTTGGAATGGGCAAGATCAATCAAGATACCTAATGGCACCAACAATGAAGTGGAGTTTGCAGTATTACAAGCTGAAATCCTAACTTGTATAGACAAATCGATTAACAATCTAGATATAGAAGGCGACTCAATGATCATAATTAATGCTATAATCAAACAACATTCACCTAGTCGAAAGCCTTTAAATGGGTAGAAAAATAACCAAAAAACGGTAAAGCATCTCCAAGACTATACACTCTTGCATGTCTATCGAGAGGCTAATGGGGCAGTCAATTATATGGCAAATCAAACAATAGATCAAGAGCCATTATCAATCAGATTGCAAATAAGAACTTCAAACCATATTGTACATGGGATGATCAAATAACTCGTACCTAGCCACATTTAATTATAACAAAAGGAGACTTCATTAAGGATAGCTCCAAAAAAAAGATAGCTAAATAAAAATGTCCAACATAGGGAATATACAATTAAATTTTGATGGAGCATCATAGGGAAATCTAGGAAAATCGGGTGTTAGCTTCATCATAAGAAATGAATGGGGGAACTTGGAATGGGCAAGCTCAATCAAGATACCTGACGGCACCAACAATGAAGCGGAGTTCACAACATTACAAGCTGAAATCCTAAATTGCATAGACAAATCGATTAACAACCTAGATATAGAATGGGACTCAACAATCATAATCAATGTTATAATCAAACAACATTTACCTAGTCGAAAGCCTCTAAATGGGTAGAAAAATAACGAAAATGCTTAAGCATCTCCAAGACTATACACTCTCACATTTCTATCGAGAGGCTAATGGGGTAGTCAATTATATGGCAAATCAAGCAATAGATCAAGAACCATTATCAATCAGATTGCAAATAAGAACTTCAAACCATATTCTACATGGGATGACCAAATAACTCGCACCTGGCCACATTTAATTATACCAAAAGGAGACTTCATTAAGGATAGCTCTAAAAGAAAGATAGCTAAATGGAAATGTCCAACATAGGGAATATACAAATTAAATTTCGATGGAGCATCATAGGGAAATCTAGGAAAATTGGGTGTTGGCTTCATCATAAGAAATGAATGGGGGAACTTGGAATGGGTGGGCTCAATCAAGATACCTGATGGCACCAACAATGAAGCAGAGTTCCCAACATTACAAGCTGAAATCCTAACTTGTATAGACAAATCGATTAACAATCTAGATATAGAAGGCGACTCAACAATCATAATCAATGCTATAATCAAACAACATTCACCTAGTTGGAAGCCTCTAAATGGGTAGAAAAATAACGAAAATTCTTAAGCATCTCAAAGACTATACACTCTCACATGTCTATCAAGAGGCTAATGGGGCAGTCAATTATATGGCAAATCAAGCAATAGATCAAGAGCCATTATCAATCAAATTGCAAATAAGAACTTTAAACCATATTCTACAAGTGATGATCAAATAACTCACACCTGGCCACATTTAATTATACCAAAAGGAGACTTCATTAAGAATAGCTCCAAAAGAAAGATAGCTAAATGGAAATGTCCAACACATGGAATATACAAATTAAATTTCAATGGAGCATCATAGGGAAATCTAGGAAAATTGGGTGTTGGCTTCATCATAAGAAATGAATGGGGGAACTTGGAATGGGCAGGCTCAATCAAGATACCTAATGGCACCAACAATGAAGCGGAGTTCGTAGCATTACAAGCCAAAATCCTAACTTGTATAGACAAATCGATTAACAATCTAGATATAGAAGGCGACTCAACAATCATAATCAATGCTATAATCAAACAACATTCACCTAGTTGGAAGCCTCTAAATGGGTAGAAAAATAACGAAAATGCTTAAGCATCTCCAAGACTATACACTCTTGCATGTCTATTGAGAGGCTAATGGGGCAGTCAATTATATGGCAAATCAAGCACTAGATCAAGAGCCATTATCAATCATATCAAATGTTGTAACCTAATGGACATCAGTTGAAAGCCTTATTAAGGACTTGAATAACAGTGATCTACAAATACCGTAATTGCATCAAATCATAGAAGATCAAAGCATACTAAGCCACAAATGCCCCTAATCGAATCAGGGGAAGGATGGAGATGATAACATCATACTCATAATAAATAGATCTAATCAGAATGCTTTAACATCAAGAATGACAGAGTACAAATAACAGTCAAGAATAATTGTGAAACATACATTTACATAAATTGAAATAGTTAGCTCCCACATTACTAATGGTAATTGTATAACAATGGAATATCTAATGGACCAAATAAAAATCATGCTACTCGGGACTTCCATGACAAAACAATTAAGTTTGGGTAAGAGAGAGTATCTACAACAAATAAAACCTATACATAATACATAATACCATAACAACGACTAACCAGGAAGGACACTTTCAAGCTAGGAAGTTAATACATTATTTCTAATGCTAATCAATCTAGATCAAAATCTACAACCATTTCTACACATGGTCTCAAACAATACCAAATGATAGGTAAGGATCCAAATAATCTAAACAACTAAACAATTTAAACAACAAGAAGGGATCACACCAATGCAAACAAATTTAAGGCGTTATTGAATCCTTTGAAGTAGGAAAATAAAGTAAAACATCAGACAAGACTCGCCATCAACACCAATATGGAAAAGAGGATTCTCCTGTAAAAATCTCTTTGAATCCCAAAATAAATAACTTTCAACAGACTTTCTCAAAAACAAAAATTTATAATCTCGAATTAGGACACCTATGAGCCTCGAATGGAACTTTGGCCACAATTTTATCAATATGCCCTAATAGCGTCAAGATTGAATACATACGACACTGACATACAATACAAAAATAAATCTAAAATAGATATGGATAAACATACAAGCCAAAATAAGATAAGAATGACTAGAAAAAGCTTACTTCTCTTGTCATGAGAATACACGGAGGAGGCAGATCTAGAAGACAAGAAATGACCAGGCAATCAAATCAAATAAAATCAAGTTCCCAAATAAAACATAGCCAATTAAACTCTATATAAGGCAGAACCCACCAAACTCAGAACAGAAAAAGGATTGGTTTTTAGACGTTTTACTAATAACACTGCTAACAGTATGGCAAGTTTATTTAATGTGCAATGTAGTTTCTTGCAAGAAGAAGATAAGGAGGCACAATTCAAGAGACTTTTCTCAAGAACACATGATTCTCAAGCAAAGGAAGTAATGATAAAGGTCATAGGAGCCAAAATATGGGAAGAAGAAGACGGCCATATACATGATGGAGATATCTACAAAAAAATATACTCTATTTGTTTATATTGTAGGAAATTATGTCGAAGGGTAGGGTGTGGCAAGGATGACAATAATTGAAGAGCATTACATGGTTGTGATCACAAAAATCCTAGAAATGCAAACTAGGCCCCTCATTGGGGAACTTACTAAGATCTTCAATCTGGAAGTAGAGGGGAAGAAAACCAAGATGACTATAGCCTGGAACTCGTTCAAAAAGTGGATTGCTAATCTTGATATGGAAGGATTTAATAAATTTTTGGGAGAAAATGATGATCTATTCACTAATGAACAGTTGAGAGGATCTTTGAGCTGAAAGATGGGCTTATGTTCGTATACCATCAGCTCTAGATCCATGATGTAATTTTTGCAAATATGGTGTTGATGATTATGATTATGTTGGTTGTCATTGATGTCAACATAATGGTTTTCATTGATGTCAACACATGGTTTTTTGTGTTGGTGATCCGGAAGATGTGTTCTAGTTGGTATTCAGCGTGGATTGGTTGAGTTGATGGTGATCTGGATTGCTATGTTTTTTGAATATGGTGTTGATTGATTGTATTCATGTGTATCTTGGTTCCATTCTTATTTTTGTTGCTTTGGGTAATGCTATTTTGGGTTTGGATCAAGTCTGAAATTCGAGGATGAGTAACAACATTGTGTAGTGTGTGAGTTGTGATTTGGGTTAGGAATTTGTAAAGGATGTAACGTATTGATCTGACCGATGATGTGTGTTGTGGTATGGTCTACTTCTCATTCCTTCCCACCACTGGAATGTTTAGTGTTAACCTATTTTAGATCTCTGTATTGGTTGAATTAGAAGATTATGCTTCCCAGAGATAGTATATATATGAAGATGATCTGAATAAGGTAGTATGACATTTTATGGAAGATATGCAAGATTGAAAAACAAAAATTCGATTGATTTTGATGTTTGAAGTGTGTGGATGGTATTTAGGCACTGAAAGCAGTCTAGTATTGCAGATTGTGTAACAGTGGTGGATTCTTTCTTTTCTTTTCTTTTCTTTTCTTTCTTTCTTTGGCAGTGAGCCTTTTTCTAGGCAGTGAGCTCTTCTATAGTGAGCATTCTGGCAGTGAGCCACTCTTTATAAAAATCACCTTAATCGGTGTCACCTTAACTGATGTTATATATTGAGAAATAACATTCTTCGTGGTTTTTCCTTTCTTGGGTTTTCCACATCATATCTAGTGTTAATTGTGTGATGTGTTGTGTGTATGCATTTTTTATGTTATATCTGCTTTCATTAATTTTGTTGATTACTTCAAATGTGTGAAAGCATTGAAGAAATTGTTTAAGTTGTCAACTGATTCACCCCCCCTTAGTTGCTCGGATATTCAATAGTAACTTCTTATGTAATTTCTTTCTTAGTAATGCAAGGAGCTACCCCCTCTGGTAGCATTTCGCCTATAAAAAAAATTTGAAAAATAAAAATAAATGTATTAAATCACTCTTAAAAAATAAGACAAAACTAAATAAACAAGACTGCATTGTTGCGAAGTTCTTTTTAAATGCTAGCAGGACAATCTTGCCAAATGCTAGTAGGACAATTTTGAAAGACATGATACTTGCTAGAGCTCAAATGGCTTCACCACTAGGTTATGCGCAAATTTAACTATTCCTCAAGTTGGGGACAAGATCTAATAAGTGATACATTAGAAAAAACATCTAGCACCATTAAAAATGAACTATTTAATGTGTTCTAGACCTTCATATACATTGTAATAATGTTTTAATTATAAATGTTATGTTTTACATAGTTAAAATACATTTAAAACATTCTAATATAAATGTTATGTTTTACATAGTTAAAATGTATAAAATTTTAATTTATAATTAATTTTATAATATGTTTTTTAAAGTCTAAATATTGATTTGTCGGAAATATATATAAAACATTTCACTTTAATATTTCATTTAAAATTCTTAATAAAATAATTTACACTTAATTTCAACGAAATTTAAATATTTTATATAGAAATAAAACTATTAAAATAAAACTAAATTTTTATTTAATTGTTGTCTTCATTTTTGGACAATAGCAAAAATATGAGACACCCCCACAAATTTTGTCTGATTTGTAGTTCATATTCTCTAAGCCACGCTCATTAAGGAGTAAGTCATACTTCTCATGGTGAAGTTTGTATTGTCATCTTTATCATTTGTTAAACTCTAGGCGTTGAGTTTTATTTTTACTTTTGTTCTATTGTTTGAGACTTTTGTTATTTTAGTTGCAATTAGGTCTCTAGGACCCGATTGCAAGTCAAGTCTTTTTCATGTTGTGAAATATCACTTGCAAACCTGATTGCAACTTTGAGTTGCATTTTTTGCAAAGAAAGGTTAAAACAAAATTGTTTTTAAATTTTTTTCTTTTTAATGGAATCGAGTTTTTATGTTTGCACCCATGTTTTTTCTCTTTGCATTCTCATTGTGGCTACCGCATTCGATTGGATTTGGGTTGGCATTGTGTTTAAATTGTTTGTTTTCCTCTTTGTCATGTGCGGATTATTTTTCTTTTCTCTTTTTCATTTCATAATTATGTTTTTTTTGCATCTTGGTTGATTTGTTGTTGATCTATGTTTTGTTATTATGTTTTTGTGGCCTAGGGCTGAAATGTTTTTTCATTTTTGTTTCCATTTTCATTGCCTCAAGTTTCAACCCTTTTCAAAGTTCAATCAAATGTCCATCTAATTAAGTCTTTTCAGCCTAATTACATGGTATTTCATTGAACTTGTGTTTTGTTGGGTAAAAGCCTATTATCATTGTCACCACGATGAATGTTTTAAAGCTTGTAGCTTGTAATCAGGTCTCATAGGCCCTATTACAAGCCAAATGACTCATACAATCACACTTGTAATCGGGTTTATGAGACTCAATTACAAAGAGTAATACCCTTGCACTAAACAAACTACATATCACAGTTACAGTTAGGTCTATAAAGATCCGATTGCAAATGTCAATGATTGTTATGTTATAGTTTGCAATCGGGTCTTTTAGAGTCGACTGCAACTCACTTTACTTCCATTGTAAGTTCTACCTTGCAATTGGGTCCTGGGGACCTGATTGCAACTGCTTGATATCAATGTAAAGCTTGCAATAAGATCTTCAAGATCCGATTGCAAGGCATTTGGCTCTTCCTTTATGACTTTCAATCGGGTTCCAAAGACCCGATTGCATTTGTTTCACAACTTCAGTTGCTTGTAATCAAAGCTTGTTAGTGTATGTTTTTATTTTCCTAGTTGGGTTTATTATTTTCCCTTTTCCTAGTATTTTCCTTCACTTTAATTAAGCTTACTTAAGTTAATAAAACATGTTTACTTAAGACAAGTGGGTATCGAGGTGTCATCATGCTATGAGGAGGTGCATTTAATATGTTTAGACCATCATGGTGGTCTCTCCTCATTGGCTGGTATTGCCACCTCGACCCCTCGCTTAAGTCTATTTAAACATGCTACCTTGCTTATATTTTCATATAGTTAGAGATGGTAATCTGATGCTATTTTGCCTTGGAGCACTTCACATCAATTTTCTCTCGGTATCATTGTTTTGTTATTCATTTAATTTTGCATTTATAGTTCATTTGATCTATCTCTTTCAATTCGATTCTGGGTTGTAATTTGTTTCTCAAATTTTAACATGGTATCAGAGCCTATTTTGGAAGATTAGATCTTTGTAGTGATCTTGTAAAACTCTGTTGTTTTTTCTCATGCATGGCATACGATCTGGAGAACAGCAAGGGTTTATGAAGATTCGATAAACTTTGTTATTATATGTTTGTCTTTCTCCAGATCTGGGTGATTGCAGCATTCTGGAGGATTCTGAGAGGATTTATTTCTATTCCATTGCATCTAAAAGGCTCGAGAAAGTCAAGTTTGATTTTCATTTCACCAAAATCGGAGATCATTTGTTGCAGTTGTGAAACGAGGGTTTGTAGCTCAGATCTAGAAGATAACTTTCAAATGAGGCATTTTGAGACCAAATAGATCTTTCTATTGTGATTGGAAGGCCCAAAAACCCCCATTTTCATATAAAGATTGCCCATATTTGGACACCAAAGGTTCTAGCGAAAAAAAAAATCTGGAGGGGCGTTTTTCTTTTCACAGCATTATTTTTCATCAATTTTGTGGTGTATTCTTGTTGTTTGCAGTCTTAAATGATTTCCCCATAGCCATACTATGGCCTAGGGATCATTTTGCCAAGTTTATTGACCATTTTTGGCAAATAGAAGGCACCAAAATCTGTTGTTGTTTTTTAGGCGTGAATACTGAAGGTTTTATTTCTCTTCTTTTCATCTGTCAAAGACGTAGATTGAGGCTCAAGTTGGCAGGAGGTCAATTCCCCCTTGCAAATCACATCATTGGATTTTATATTTCACCATGATTCCAACTAGTGGCTGGAAGGCCATCTTTGTTATTGGCAAAGTGCAATTTTAATTATTTAAAGTGTTGATATATTAATATAGGCCATTTAACGAGAATTTGTTTTAGCTGTAACTTTTGATCAGTAGCTCGGAATTGAGTGCCATTTTTTGTAAAAGTGCATATTTTTTCATTTCCCATCTAATGGTCCTATTTTTTAATTGTAAACGCATTAAATTATAAAGTGCCAATTTTGGGGGGCATAATGGGGGGGGGTCTTTTTGATTGAGTGAAAAGGGGGGGTGTCTAGTGTGTTGCGTTGATCTTTGCTTCTTTTTTCCGCACAACAAACAATCTTACTTTCTACATTAAAATGGATCAAACAATAGTACCAATACTCACACCCTATAACTACTATGAGTGGAAGTCAAAAATGGCAATCTATCTTAAGAAGTTTGGGTTGTTTAGAGTAACTATGGGTCTTGAAACTGAACCATCACTACTTGCAGAAAAGACAAAATGGTTTAACAAATATGATTAAGCTTATGGTACTCTATGCATGTTTGTATCTCTTGATCTTCTTTTCTATGTTGAATTTGTTATAACTCCAAAAGATGTATGGACAACTTTAGAAGGGTTGTTTGGTAAACAAGATGAATTGAGGGGAGACTAATTGGAGAATGAGCTAATAGGGTTAAAACCATGTAATTTTGATAGAATTCAAGACTTCTTCACAAAACTAAAGGCTATAAGATTGCAATTGAAGGCGTGTGGTGTAGACAAGAAAGATTCACAATTGATTTTAAGCATTATTTCCAAACTTGGTCCAAACTATTCAGTTTTTGTTTCTACATTCTATGCCACGAAAAGTGCATTAGGAACCAGCTATAAAATGTCTTCTCTTGATGATTTTGAAAATGAACTCACAAAAGAACAAGATAAGCTGATTCAAATGGGCATGATCAAGCCCTCTAAATCTCATGCCTTGGCTACAAATCAAGGCACAAAAGATCAAAAAGGGTCTTCTAAGCAAGAAAAGAAACAAAAGAACCAAGGAGAAAAGAAGTAAGAATAGAAACTAGATACACCAAAAGTAGCTAATGATGCATCTTCTTCAAAAGGTGATAATCCCAAGAAGGAGAAAACTAAGTGTTGCTATCGTAAGAAGAATGGTCATGATGAACATAAATGTTTAAAGAAGCAAATTGATCACTTGTCTCATCTTCTTGAAAAGAACAACATCAAGGTGCCTAATTTTGTCATATCAAGTTCATCTCAAGAATCTTCAAATGACACAAGTAAGGGGAAAACAAAGGGCAAGGCCCTAGTTGTTGTTATTTCACAGCCTAATTCATGGCTTCGCACCACATGGCTTCATCAAAGGATATTTTTTCCTCCTTGGAGTCATGTTCTATGCCATTTATTCTATTAGGTGATGACACTCTTGTTGAAGTGTGTGGTGTTGGTCATTTGGAGGAATTTATTATGTGTTGCATTGATGTCAACACTAGCTGTTTTGGATGCTTTACCGGCACCCTTCTGGTCCCAGTACGTTGAGTAGTTTCTGGTTGGTTTGGATCTGGCATGTTCCAGTTTGCTCTGGTATGGTTTGGTTATGGAATTGGCTTATTCATGATACTCATGTTCATATTCAGTAAGTTGGTTTTGGTCTGGTGATCGGATTCTATCATGTTTGCTTGGAAGCTTGGCTTGCGGTTCCGGTGAGGGTTTCACCAGTAGAGCTTTTGATGAAGATCTTTGATGATATGCATAAGTGGTGTTGGTGCAGCTTCTGGTGGAGATTCAGGATGTTGTTGGTGATCATGTTCGAGACTTGGCAGATGGAGATCATTGCTTTAGCGTGTGGACCTATATTGGGTCCCGGTTGATGTAGGTTATGGACCGGCTTTATATAACATGTGGATTGGACCTCTCGATGTGGCTCCAGGATGTCTTATGTGTTGGTATTATTTGTTTGGTCTAAGGCTGACATGTTTTGTAATTATGTAATTGTTTTATTGTTCGGTGGCAGACCTTATTGTTTATGGTCGAGGGTATGTATATATATGATGATGTAAGATCTCATTGTAGATCATCATAGGTTTAAGGTCAAGGAATGGGATATGGATATGTAATGTGCGAATAATGTAATATCATTCAAGCAGGGAATTTGGTCGATCATTAGAGATCGAATTGGGTTTATGTAAGAGGATTTAGTCCTCTGGTATTGAGCTTAACTGGAATTGTACTCAGGCATAGGAGATGTTATCTTTGCACTTCATTCCTTCTTCTGAATTGTAGTCTAGATTTCTATGTAGTCAGTGAGACTCCTTTTGTGATGAGAAATACTCTCTATGTTGTTAATCTTCCTGTAGTCACATAAATCTGTCCACTTAATTAAATGAATACTTAGTATTTATTTGATTATTTAACCATCAATTAATAATTAATTAAATTAATATTTAATTAATTCATCTTAACCCTCTTCTCCTATTAATTAAATAAATTATTCAATTTATTTGATTTAATTCACTTAACCAAATTCGGACCATTAATTAAATAAATAAATCATATTTATTTAATTAAATCTTCTCTCACATTTAAATAAATTAATATTTATTTAAATTCCCCCAAAATCCCACCTCTCACATTTAAATAAATTAACATTTATTTAAATCACCTTTATCCTCCACCCACTTGTATTTTTCTACAAAAGCAAGTTGCACAACTATTTTAAATAAATTATTTATTTAAATCACCTTTATCCTCCACCCACTTGTATTTTCCTACAAAAGCAAGTTGCACAACTATTTTAAATAAATTATTTATTTAAAATCTTATTTATCCTCACCCACTTGAAACCTTTAATGGTTTCCCTTAAAGTCTTCAAACTTGATGGCTTTAAAGTCTTCAAACTTGATGGCTTTAAAGTCTTCAAACTTGATGGCTTCCTTCTATAGTCTTCTTTTGCCTTTAATGGTTTTCCTTAAAGTCTTCAAACTTGATGGTTTTAAAGTCTTCAAACTTAATGGCTTCCCTTAAAGTCTTCTTAAGACTTTAATGGTTTTCCTTAAAGTCTTCAAGCCTTTAATGGTTTCCCTCAAAGTCTTCAAGCATTTTAATGTTTTATCTTCCTTTTTCTCATTTAAATAAATTAATATTTATTTGAATATTTATCCAAATGCAAATTACATCATTTAATTGAAATAAATGATTTTATTTTAATTGAAAATGTCAAAATTCTTCCCACTTGCATTTTTCTACAAAATCCACTTGCATGCCTAAACCCCTTCTAGATTCTTCTAAACCCTTTCCTAATTAACCTAATCCATCCCCTAAATATTGTCACATTCCTAAGCAAATTGGAGTCACTTCTCAAAGACTCCAAAGTCTTTGAAAAACAATTAATGTTGTGTGTGTTCAACAAATTAACCTCTAAAGTCTTCCAAACCACTTATGGCTCTTACATGACCATTAATAGTTAATTCCACTTGCACCCATGGTTAAGGACTTTGACCCCTAACTTAACCCTCATGTAACCCATGTGTCTCTTCAAAGCATTTATTTCTTTGACTAGGGTAACCATCATGTCCCCTTAAGCATTTAATACTCTTTATCACTCCTCTCAAGCCTCCTCATGGTGACACTTGTCAACATGGGATTGGGTTGAAAGTTTCACATGGATTGAATATCTTTCAATCCTAACCCTTGTTAAGATTACTCAATCTTAACCCTTCATTTCCCCATTTCTTCTATAAATAGAACCCTTCTCCTGAAGCAAAAAAGGAGAAGCATTAGAGTATTGTTGTTATACTGGTATTAGCATAAAGCTTTTTCATAGCATCACTATCTACACTTGCATAGCATTTGCTTATCATATTCAACCATCTTGAATCTCCATATGGCATCCATGGCTAGTGCTAAAAGCTGAGAGCTACACTCATTTGGGACTTGGAGAGGAGAGGAACAAGGGAGGAGCAACTATGAGCATCTTGGTTAGCTATTTTATTCTATGTTTATATGTTTTCTATTTCATGCTTAATATCTCTCTTGATATGCCTATTTAGGATAATCTTTTGTTGCTAACACTAACGTTTGTTTCTTGTGCTTTTGTGTGTGTTGCCATCAAACAGATTTTCTAATCCTTTTTGCAGAGCATCACTTCCTATAAGTGCAGACCCCTTAATTGTAATTCACATACTTACTGCAGAAGTATTATCTGATTGTAGGTAGGCTTATCACCGTGGTTTTTCCCTTTACCAGGTTTTCCACGTATAAATCTTGGTGTCATGTGGATTGTATTTATTCTATGATTATTTTTTATGCTTAATTGGTTTAACTGTTATTCTGGTATTTGGTTTAAGCATTCTGGTATTAATGTTTTGGGTTTTGGTATTAAAGTTTTAATTGTTAACTATTGGTAATTTGTGACAATTGATTCACCCCCCTCTCTCATTTATCTTCTGGTTATTTGAATTGTCTAACACATGGGAGAGGGTCTATTGACATGGGTGAAGAAACATTTCAGGATGTCCTTTGTGTTCCATCTTTGTCAACTAATATCCTATCTTTTTATCAAGTCACTCACACTAGCTCTGGCAAGTGGGTTGAGTTCACTCCAGACATAGTGGTAATTAGTGCACAATGGGTCTACAAATGTAGTGGAAAAGGCAGATCATCAGTCCAAACTATATCACTTTTATCACTTTGTTCCTAATTATCCTTCACTTGCATTGCTTACTCACTCAGATGAGGTGAGTCATTTGTGGCATCAATGGTTTGGCCACTTGAATTGTCGTTACTTGCAATAGCTTAGTCAGAAGGACATGGTTATAGGATTGCCTTCTATTAGATTTTCTAATGGAGTTTGTCAAGGATGCATTCTTGGCAAGCATGGAGAGCCACCCATCTTTTGGAGCTAGTACACAGTGATTTGGCAGGACCATTTCCCCATCCTTCTTTCAGCGGGGCCAAATATGTCTTGATATTCATTGATGATTTTTCTTGGTAGACCTTTGTATATTTTCTCAAACAAAAGTTTGAGGTCTTTGAGTCTTTTCAAGATTTCAAAGCTTTTGTAGAGAAACAATCAGGGAAAACCATCAAGGTTCTATGCATTGGTAATGGGGGGGAATATGTCAACCAAAGATTTGAGTAGTTCTGTATCTCAGAAGGCATTGATCTTCAACACATGGTTCCCTACACTCCACAACAAAATGGAGTTTCTGAATGTAACAACTGATCCTTGAAGGAAATGGCTAATTGTATGATTCACTCCAAATCATTGGCACCTCAGTATTGGGAAGAGGTCATTAACTGTGCATGTTATATCTAGAATCGGGTTCCTCATTGAGTTGTGAAGGGGATAACTCCTTTTAAAGCTTGGACTGGTCGAAAACCCACAGTCAAACACTTTTGATTATTTGGTTCTCGTGCATGGGCCCACATTCCAACATAGACACGCATTCCTATCAATCCATAAAGCAGGCCTTGCATATTTGTTGGGTATCAAGATGGTGTCAAAGGCTACAGGCTTCTCCACCTTACCACACATGAGATTTTCATTGAGAGGAGTGTTCATTTTGAGGAGGATACTTCCAGTTCTTCTTCTGCCACTTCTCCATCTTTCATTTCTATGGAGACATTGTGACTTCATGATGATAGTTTTTCTAAATTTTTTAATCCTCTCGATCCTTCTGAGGAGTCTTCTTCCTCCACTTTCGATGATGAGGAGGAGGAGGGTGAGATAGTTTTTCTAAATTTTTTAATCCTCTCGATCCTTCTGAGGAGTCTTCTTCCTCCACTTTCGATGATGAGGAGGAGGAGGGTGATGATTCTCCTCTAGATTCTCCTCATTCCCCAACTACTGGGCCTCTTTGGGCTCGTCAGACATTGGAGTCAGCAAATGATTAGGTCGGTGATCCTTCATATGCAAGAAGAACAAGGTCACAATCTGAGTCTATTCCACATCTCTTCTTTTCTACAGCTTTGGATCCATAGTCCTTTCGAGAAGCTTCAAGTGTTCCTAAGTGGCATATTTCTATCTAGGAGGAGTTCAATTCCTTGGAGAGGAACCATACTTGGGATTTAGTCCCTCATCCTAAGGGAATGAAACTTGTTCGGTGCAAGTGGATCTACTGAACAAAATTTGTTGTAGATGAGTCGGTTGATAAGTATAAGGCTCGCCTGGTCGCCAAAAGATTCTCCCAGGTTCCTAGGATTGACTACTCTGAGACTTTTGTGCTAGTTGCCAAGATGAATTCCATCTAATTTGTTCTTTCTATTGCTATAGCTCATCACTAGGAAGTTCATTAGATGGATGTGAAGAGTTCTTTTCTTCATGGTGACCTTCAGGAGGAGATATATATGGAGCAGACACAGGGATTCATCCAAGATCCTTCACTTGTTTACCGCCTTTGAATGTCTCTCTATGGCCTTAAACAGGCCCCTTGAGCCTGGTAAGCGAAGATAGACTCCTTCCTTCTACTAGTTGGGTTCACTCGATGCCAATCTAATCCGAACATCAATATTTTGGAGCAGGATGATACTCTCGCCTTCCTTTTTCTCTATGTTGATGATTTGTTGATCACAGGGAGTCACTCATTTCGCATCAAGGCAGTCAAAACTGCCCTTCATGATCATTTCTTGATGTCTGACTTAGGCCTACTCCACTACTTTTTAGGGATTGAGATCACTCAGTTGCCTTTTGGTATCTTCATTGGACAACCTAAGTACACTCTTGATATGCTCTCAAGATTTCACATGGTTGACTGTAAGCCTACACCGACTCCATTCAGGTCAAACTTGAGGCTTCTTGTTTTTCACCCTTTGTGGATGCTACCCTATATCACCAATTGGTTGGAAGCCTCATATATTTGACTCACACAAGGCGTGATATTTCATATGTTGTGGGCCTGGTCTACTGGTTCATACAAGAGCCACATGAGCTGCAGTGGAAGGTAGCTAAGCAAATTCTTCACTATGTATAGGGCACTCATAGTTATGGGATTCACTATGTAGGAAGCGTAGATATTGACTTGGTGGTATATACAGATTCTGATTGGTCGGGCGATTCTTAGGATCACAAGTCTATTTCAGGGTATTGCTTCTCTCTTGGTTTTGATCCAGTTTCTTGGTCGAGAAAGAAGCAATCTGCTATTGCTCTTTCATCCACTGAGGTTAAGTATCAAGGAGTAGTTAATGCTGCTATTGAGGCCATTTGGCTTCAGAACATTCTCACTGAGTTTGGTGTTTCCTTTAGAAATCCTACAGTCATCTTTTGTGACAACCAGAGTGCCATTCAAATTTCTTGCAATCCGGTCCATCATCAGCGGACCAAGCACATTGAGATTCACATGCACTACATTTGAGAGATGATTCATGAGCAGGTTCTTGATCTTCAGTACTGTTAGACATCATATCAGACTATAGACATCTTCACCAAACACTTCTTTGAGAGCAATTTCATTCATTTGAGATTTTTTCTTGGGGTGCGGCAGGTATCCTCTTTTGGGGGGACTTCTTAGTTCCTTCTTTCTTTCTCTATATGTTTTGGGGGGGAGCATACTCTCTTTTTTTTTGGGGGGGGGGGGTTTCTTCTTTGTTTGGGGGGCAATACTATGTACATGGATACCTCATCAGGCTTCATTTTTTGGGGACCCATATTTTCACCCAACTAAACTACGCTTAAGAGGGGGTGTTAGTGTAGGTTTTTATTTCCTAGTTGGATTTATTATTTTCCCTTTTCCTAGGTTTTTCCTACACTTTAATTAGTTGCTTAGGTTAATAAAGCATGTTTACTTAAGACAAGTGGGTATTGGGGTGTCATCATGCTATGAGGTGGTGCATTTACTATGTTTAGACCATCATGGTGGTCTCTCCTCAATGGCCAATATTGTCACCTCGACCCCTCGCTTGAGTCTATATAAACATGCTACCTTGCTTGTATTTTCATATAGCTGGAGATGGTAATCTGATGCTATTTTTCCTTGGAGAACTTCACATTAGTTTTCTCTTGGTATCACTATTGTGTTGTTCATTTGATTTTGCATTTACAGTTTATTTGATCTATCTCTTTCAATTCGATCATGGGTTGTAATCTGTTTCTCTGATTTTAACAAATCTTTGTGACCCAATTACAAGATCTTTTGTCTTTTCCCATGTTTGAGTGTTTTTGGCCTTTCAAAGGACAATGACATTTTCATGACCTTTGTGTCCATGAATTTTTGTACACGTGATCTTTTGATGAATTGAAGGCATGAGCTTTATTTTGCATCACATTTGTTCTGATCAATTCATAATGGTTTCTCCAGCAATGATCATTGATGTTCTTCCCTTGTGGTATTTTTATCTCACCATTGCAAATAAAGCTCCAATATTTGAAGAACCAACTGCCGCACCAAGTAAAAAGATGAAATATAAATATCAAAAGTACATGTCGACATGTCAAAGTTTATTGAAAGAACTCATAATCAATGGTCAACCTTTGGCATGCAACAACTTCTCCAGAGACATTCATTTAGTGTATTATTTTTCCATGGCAACTTTGGAACTAGAATTTGTGTTAGCTTATGTTGCACACTTTGACAAGGAGACAATGACTATTAGAGATGATGATGATAAAGTAATCATTAGACTAGATCCATATACCATTGACAAAATCATCAAAGTTCCATTTTTTTTTGCATATGCCAAAATCACTATTGATAAAGCACAGTCTCGTTATAACCAAAATGAAGAGGCATGCAAAAGGAATATTAATACCAATTGGCTTTCAAATCCTAGAACTACAACAATGAGGTGGTCATCTAAGTTGTATAGAAGTGAGTTCAAGTAAGAGATCAATGATATCACTACCCTCCTTCGCAGGATTAGAGGATTAAAGAAATCCAATGTTTTTGAGACATGGATATATAGGTACATCTCAATCATTAAGAAAGGTGTTCAACATATATATTGGCTGAAATGATAAGTGATTCTTTGTGTGGACAACTTGCATAGGTTCTGAATACTCTTACTTTCTATATGAATTCCTATTTGGTTTATATAGCAACATCTTTTTGGCAATTTCCCAGACTTACTACTCATGGAGATAGGACAAAGGTGTTAATATGGACATACTATGATCAGTTGACCTCGAAGATTGGAAAACATTATTATAGAAGGGTTCAAGATGTCTTTATGGTGTGTATTTGTGTTCCTTTGACAAGACACTTAAAAAGAAGAGAGTGTCAGAGGCAACTTGGAAAAAGGTTAATGAATATGGATCTCTTTTCCTCCAATTCCCTACTTTCACATACTCAAGAGTAGGTTGTTTTGATGATCATCCTTATATGATTCCTTGTTACCATACAAATAAAATCATCCTGATGGAGTTGGGAAGACAAATAATGGTCGTACATGCAAAGCAATCAGCTACCCACAAGGAAGGTTCTATTATATCTACCCAGAATCCTCTTGTCATTATCTACACAAGCCAAAGCTATGGAAATAGAACTTCAAGATGTGAAGTTGAATAAATTTAAAACTTGAAAGGATTTTGATTACAAGTGTATGAAGGACAAGATGAAAAGAACTTTGACTCATGTACATTGAATTGAATATGTCTAGATTGATCTTCACACTAAGGAAAATGTCAGAAGGATGGACTACAGCAGGCTCATTTTGGAGCAAATTGTGGATTTTGATTTAGTAGATATCCCAGAGGGAATGGAAGATAAAGAAGAGGCGGTGGACAAAATCTATGAAAAACAAATGATTATGAATACTCCTCTTCCCCCTATTCATTGGTCATAAAAGGAATGTGTATGTATCTATGATGATGAAAAATATTAGGGTTTCAATAGTTAGATGTATGAGAAATTCTAATATTTAGACTGAGGGACCACCACATTAAAAGAGGCATGAACCTAATAGATCTAGCCACAAATAAACAAGGATGGGACTGAGAGTTCTTATTAGATTCACTTTGGGGAAGGATCCTCTTTTAAATTAAATTGTGAAAATGTTAAAATTAGGGTAAATATTTTGGAATTGAAGTAAAAAACACATAAATAGTGAGCTACAGTCATCGAATCGATCGAGCCATGAACCTAGATCTGAGTAATATAAGAGTGTTTGGATCTATTCCTAGAAGGAGCTTCAGAAATGTTAGGACCAGAATGCTCATCACTCTTGTCCTCCATACTTTTCATTGTCTAAATGGGAACTTGTTCGTCTTTGTAAGTAAAGCCAATTCTGAAGATCACACCTATGTACCTATTCTTGTGCACACTAGAGAAGAGAAATAGGTTGGGAATAGGGGTTTTCCTTAGGTCAAACCCTAGTTTTGAAATCAACCATGAAAAAAAAATGGAGTGTAATTCAATTGCTATAATGGAAATGATCTCCTTTTGAGGGAAATATTGAATAATGTGTGAAACACTAATTATATATCTCTTAATGGATTTTTTTTGTCTCCACAAGTAATTAGGGTTTCATGAAGTCTTCATAAACATAGAACATAAATGCCAACTCCAATGCTTGAATCTTGACCTTACTTCTGCTCCAATGCTTGAAAGAAGACTGATTGTTTGCTTACTTGAATTTGAATTATTGATTGCTTGAATCAGTTGCATGAATCTCTTATGTGGTTAATAAAATGAGAGGGGTACACCTCCTTTTATACATTCTTGTCAAAAAACAATTTAACATGATTCGACATGAGATCTAAGACCTGCCAAAATAATGTTATCATTGAAGGGCCCAAAAATAGGTCCTGATTGGGAGGACCAGTGCACTAGCGCCTTGGTCCTGACCAATTAGGGACATAGGAAATGGGGTAAGAAAGTGTGCATTATGGAAAAAATGAATTATTTGCATGGTGTGAGCAGAACAGGGCTTCGATCAAGCCTTAGGATAGGAACACCAAGGTGAGGGCTCAAATGAGGACAAAATTGTAAGGGAGTAAAATTTAGGACACTATATTTAGCCCCCACTTTAGCAGGAGTATGAGACTAAGCATACTCTCAGTAAAGTACAAAGTTTTACATTGAAAAGCTTTCATCAAGATGCTAAAGAGGGAAGACACACCAACCCCCCATTGGACTTTAGATATCTTAAGAATTCAATATCAAGATAAAAGGGATATTATAAGAAAGAGAATCATGACTACTAGCCTAGTAAGGCTTGCTTACTATGAGTCGTGAAAAGAAAAAATACTAAAATTACATAGCAAAGGCTAAGTTTGGAAAGTAGCTTGAGTATTGAGATATGAAAAGAGTGAAATATTAAATGGAGTGTATGCCCCCATGTTAAAGTGTTTGCATACGCCACAATAGGAGCAATTGCTTCAAGGTAGTATGCATGCATCCAAAAGATAAGCACATTATCACAATGATGTTCCCCCAAGAAAGAACAAATCAAAGGATAATGATCACAAACACAAACACATAAGGGTTCTACTTAACTTTGGGGTCAATATGCTCTTATGATAAATAATGTATATCATTGAAATATATATGCATTGAATTAACCTCATCCCCCAAAGGATGTAGAACCACAATGGAAGAAGGGCACACGTGTCTTTTGAGTCAACATGGAAGAGACAAAAAGAGATCTCAACGCTTTGCATCATCCTCATGTAAACAACACTAGGGAGAAATAAATAGAGGAAGGTTTAAAATCAAGAAAGAGAGGAGGGAGAGAGGGAATCTATGACACGAATGAAGCTAATCAAGAAAATCATCTACCTCCCAATCTTGTTGAACAGTGTTTTGGGAAGGTGGACAATATGCAAGAGGAGAAACTTCAAGCATAATAGATGGAGCTACTACAAGTTCCAAACAAGGACCATACTCTAATGATGAGTCACTTTGTCTATTACTAGGAGCTAGGGTTAATGCTTTTGAAAATTGTTTAGATAAATCATTGCCAACATTAACAAGTTCATATTCATCGTTGGAATCATTATCATTAACATTGTTAGCATGAACATAATTTTCATCCATCTCTTCATCAAGATTAATAAAAATAGGATATTTAACATGAATAGAACATGAACCATCATCTTTCTAAATAATTTTAATCCTGGCGATTTAGGTTGAACTTCTTTCCTAGGATTAGGTGAAGGGTGGACAAATGGGATCATGCTAATATTTGGTGTCTTTAGGGAGGAAATGGGTTAAGAAGCAAATTCACAGGCCTTAGCACAATGTCTCCATTGGTATTTTGTCACACAACAGTTTCTTTTAGTTTTAGTTGAGGGTTGTGAAAGTTTAGGATAAATGGAAATAGGCTTCTTCTCTTCCTTAAAAGGAGGAGGAATAGGAGAAGGTCTACTATGTTGAAAAATAGGATATGGTGAGCGCTTCCCTTTGTAAGATGTAGGAGGCAGGATTGCCACATATAAAGTAGGAATAGAAGGTTTAGGAAGGAGATCGGGTCCATCATGAGGATGACGAATAGGTTGAGGATCTCTAGGCTTACTCAAAGATAATATCATATCATTCTTCCACTTTTGATAAGATTGAAAAAGAGCATCACTAGGAGGCTTAAGAGGATTGAATTGTTTAGACCATAAGTAATCAAGATTAACATCCCCACACCTCAATGTGGGTTGGTACATGTTATGATTTTGTTATTATGAGGAAATTTGAGACATTTATGGATGGTAGAAGGAATCACTTTCATGGAAGAGAGCCAAGGATGTCCTAACTTCACACAAAATTGACCCAATGTAGGAATGATAGCAAAAATGATATCTAAGCACTTAGTACCAACCTCAATAGGGAGAGTAATAGAACCAATAGTATGATAAGAGAAACCATAAAAGACCTTAACCACTACATCAGATTTATCATATGTTACTTGATGCAATTGTAAAGTATAAAGATATTATCCAGTTATCATATTCACCATACATGCTACATCAATGAGAAACCCTCATGAGAGTTTGTCTTTGATCTTCGCAGTGATATATAGTGGGCCATCGAGTGCTTCAATAGTCTCACTAGGATCAAAGGTAATGCATAGGTCCTTAAGAGGTATAGGTTTATCAACAAGATTCACAACATTCTTAGACTCAAGGCCAAGGTCATTGGGAGAAAATACAATATTCTCAGACTCAACCACATTAGTAGAATGGGAAGACAAAGGATTAGTTAATATTTGAAGATTTTGATTAGGACCTATAGATTTGTTTCCTCTATCATTCACACCAGCTACATATATGGTATTGTTATAAATAAAGTCTTAAATTATAATCCTTAAGGAGTAACACCTTTTAGTATTGTGACCGGGTTGACAATGATATTGGCAAAAATCTTTGAGATCATGATAGGGTGGCAAAGGTTTGGAGGTATTAATTGGTTTGATGGGAGGAAATTTCAACAGATTTTTGTTTAAAAATTGCATCATGATACTATAGACTCCATCTACACATAGTGACCTTGCTACTTTTTCACTCGCTAGATCAGCCACTTCAACATTCGTGGACTTCCTACAGAAACATGCCAGAGTTAAATAACGCAGCCTGTTGGAATGCCACATGTCATCTTAGCGGGCCTTCTAGGTCTTAATGCACAAATCTCCCTCAAAAGTCTTGCCCAAGCGACACGTGTCCTGCAAAAATCTCTCTTTATCAAAGCCATCAACACACAATCTCATAATATAATTATTCGAATACTTTCTCATAGTCAAAACGCAAAATCGACAACTGTTAGAAAGCATATTTTTAGTTAACCCATGCAATCATAAAAGGCCTCACAAGATCAGCGTGATTGACTTTTTAACCACAACTGGCATAAATCTCCAAAAGAAAAGGCACACTTGTCAGCAATTTGTAAAAACCTAGGGTTCAATGCCTAATTCTAAGGCATGACTCTTGAATTATGGAAGCCTGTGTTTCCCTCTTTTTGTAAAGAGGGGGGGGGAATATTTTTTATCAAGAACTCTCAAGTTTGGCTGTATGGTAAGTTTTATATTTATTTCCAAAGGAACTCTATGTTTTTATCACGAGAGGTGTATGCATGTCATCTGTTTTCTGGAACTTATTCCCTAGCCTTGTCATTTTTACTCTTAATGAATTATGGAAGTTATGCCCATGCGGCCTTTTTCTTTTTGTTAATCAAAGTGTCCTGTGCTAATTCCTTTTGAATCTGGTCCAATTTATTTATGTGGATATATTTGATTTTAGTTTAATTAGATGTACTTATGACTATGAAATCTTTTTTCTCTTCATAGGGCATCTAAAATAGAAGATGAATTGTATCCTTCGCAGTCTGCTCCTTAGGAAAATACTTTTTGGAGGCTAAAACCTTTTTGTTGAACCTTTATAGGATTCAATCTAATTGAGAAGAAAGGACCCATTCTTGGGTATTTTTAGTTGAGGTCATTTTCCTATATCATGTTTAAGGCTCAAAGGAGTTAGCACCCCTTAAGAGTTTATGCCTCTGTTTAGACCCTTGCAGGTGCTTCCCGCAGTCAGGTTCTAAATATTATGTCCTATGCCTTGTGATCTTTGCACATATTCTTCTCTTGAATAACAATGAAAGGTCTATGGTGCATCATGTCCCTTCGATAGAAGCATAAATCTTTGATCAGTGATGGTCCAAAATTCTATGAATATTATCATTTTCACTAGAATTCCTTAAGTCCTTCCCTTAATCTAATCTTTGCTATGGCATATCGCCCTACTTAGTTTTATTCTCCTGGTGGGGATTCTTCTCTCCCTTTTCTTCTTCCAATCTTCAAAGAGCTAACTTTTAAAATCCCAGACGTTATTTTACAGGATGCATGTCCCACTCCTCTGAAGTTTCTCGACTACTCTAGAAAGACATATGTCCATTTTGGGGATCAACAATATTTTTTGGCATGCTCGGTGCGAAAGTTTGAGCACATTTACCAAATTTTGTACATGCTTTGGTTCTTCGGCTTGCATGAAGCCATCAAGTGTACCTTGATAATTTTTTTCAAGATCTTTTTGAGCATGCAACTAAGCTATGATATTTGGGCTTCATCCTACCCTTGTCAAGGGTATCCGGTTTCAAGTATTCAAGAAATTTTCATCGATTTTCAGTGTGAGATGCAGATGATCAATTTTGAGGATTAGAAAAATGGCTCCTCGAGTTCATTCTTTTTGTCGAAGTATTCTCCTAATTCTCCCAAAGGATCTCTAGAGTGTGAAATCATGCCTACGCATTCTCTAGAAGAGATACTTCCAAAGGATAATACATTAGATCAAAAATTCTTCTTTGTTTTCTCCTTTCTATCCTAGATGTCGAATATTATCTCACTTTTCAAAGGGGGACTAGTGGTTTGGCATGCCAGGAAAGGCAATGACACAAGCCATTCTTGTCAACAGGGGGATATTTTTCAGATGGGGAGGGAAGCCAATGGTTCTAGCTATCCCACTTCCAAGCTTCCCTACTCACAAAAGGAAAAAGGGATTTCTCCTGTGCAAATTCTAGAGATTTCTGAATCCCACCCAAAGATTATTGTCTTTGAAGCTTCAGATGAGCAAGAAGAGGTAGGAGATGAAGACATGCTTTTCTGGAATGATCTCGAATTGTTTTGAGCATCTTTTGAAAAATATTTCTGAATGGTTCAGGAGGATCTTTCATCTACACACAAGTTCTCGAATTAGATAGAATCTCACGTTACAAAATCTCATAGCACCTTCCCCATAGTGGTAGTTTTCAAATAGACAAGGGGGTGCCCAATAAAATTTTATTCCAGGCCTACAACTTACCTGTCAACACGAGGCATGCTCACATCAGAGTGCAAAAGGAGCCTTTAGAAGATAACAAGGTGTTGCCTCACAAGATGTTAAATAGGGTGAAATTAGATAGTTATGAAGTTATCTCTAACATACTATGTACAAAAACAATTGCTCCTTTGTTTCCCATTTTTGGTCAAAGTATCATAGAGCAATTATTTCAATGTAAAAGGTTAGGTCACAAGGGTAGCTACTTTTGTCTTCCTATTTAAAGGTTAGGTCATAGGGGCAGCTACGCAGCCCATCAGAATGCCACATGTCAACTTGGTGGGGCTTCTAGCTCTTAACGCACAAATCTCCCTCAAAAGGCCTGCTCAAGTGACACGTGTCCTGCAAAAAGCTTATGTTATCAAAGCTGCCAACACATGGTATCATAATATAGTTATTCACATTTTTTCTCATGGTCAAAACACATAATCAACAGTTGTTCGAAAGCCTATTTTCAGTTAACCCATGCAATCATAAAAGGCCTCAAGAGATTGACGTGATTGGATTTTTACCCACAACTGGCGTAAATCTCTAAAAGAAAAGGCACACTTGTCAGCAGTTTGTAAAAACCTAAGGATCAATGCCTGATTCTAAGGTATGACTCTTGAATTACGAAAGCATGTGTTTCCCTATATAAGGTCGCGGGCTCTTTTTGTAAAGAGGGGGGATATATTTTATCAATAACTCTCAAGTTTTGTTGTAATGGTAAATTTATAGTTATTTCCAAAGGAACTCCGTGTTTTTATCACAGAGATGTATGCATGTCATCTGTTTTCTGGAACTTATTTCCTAGCCTTGGTATTTTTGCTCTTAATGAATTATGGAAGTTGTGCCCACGCGACCTTTTTCTTTTTGTTAATCAAAGTTTCTTGTGTTGATTCATTTTGAATCTGGTCCAATTTATTTATGTGGGTATGTTTGTTTTTGGTTTAATTAGATGTACTTATGACTATGAAGGTTTTCTTCTCTTCATAGGTCATCTAAAATAGAAGATGAATTGTATCCTTCGTAGTCTGCTCCTCAAGAAAATACTTTTTGGAGGCTAAAACCTTTTTGTTGAACCCTTATAGGATTCATTCTAATTGAGAAGCAAGGACCCACTCTTGGGGATTTTCAGTTGAGGTCATTTTCCTATACTGTGTTTAAGGCTCAAAGGAGTTAGCACCCCTTAAGAGTTTATGCATCTGTTTAGACCCTTGCAGGTGCTTCTCGTAGTCAAGATCTGAATATTATGTCCTATGCCTTGTGAGCGTTGCACATATTGTTCTCTTGACTAATAATGAAGGGTCTATGGTGCATCGTGTCCCTTCGATAGAAGCATAAATCTTTGATCAGTGATGGTCAAAAATTCTATGAATATTATTATTTTCAATAGAATTCCTTAAGTCATTCCCTTAATCTAATCTATGTTATGGTGTATCACCCTTCTTAGTTTAGTCTCCTAGAGAGGATTCTTCTCTCCCTTTTCTTCTTCCAATCTTCGAAGAGTCAGCTTCTAAAATCCTGGAGGTTATTTTACAAGATGCCTGTCCAGCTCCTGTGAAGTTTCTTGACTGCTCTAGAAAGACATGTGTCCATTTTGGGGATCAACAGATACTATGCAAAGATTTAGATTGAGGAGTAAATTATTTTCTAAAGTACTTGAATAAAGGAGGCACACATGTTGTTGTGGCTGCTACTTGGGTACTATTGTTGTCATTGAACTTAATGATCATTTGTTTGATTTAAACTTTGCAAAAGATTGTTGAGCACTTTCATTCTTACAACCTGGGCCATTGAAGGAGATGATTCAAATTGACTCACTTGAAGCTAATAATTATGAAGCACTACACACAATTGTGTAAAGGAAGTAAACTCGGAAAAGAGAAGCTTATCCCTAATGTATTTTTGTAAATTTAAAATAAAAATTATTTGAAAATCTTGATCAGGCATAGGATAACCAATTTGAGAATACAAATGTTTATATCTACCAATAAAATCATTCACTTTTTCTTTAACACCTTGCTTACAATGAATCAAATCAATGAAAGTATTCTTAGGACCAATATTGTTGTGAAATTGTTGAATAAAAGCATTAGCCAATTGTTGAAATGATGTAATAGAATAAGGAGGCAAAGAACAATACCAATGCAATGCTTTATCCCTAAATGTTCTAGTAAATAATTTAGCCAAAAGTCTTTGATCATGAGAAATATCATTACTCAAAGTTTGAAATGTTTTCACATGAGTCAAGGGATCACCTTTTCCATTATAAAGCTCTAATTGAGGGACATGAATATGTTTAGGAGGGACAAAATGGACAATATCATTAGATAATAGGCTCACTACATCAAATGTGGGCACATTTAACTTGGATTGGTTCATAGAAGTTATTTGGTGTTGTAAGGATGAGACAATTTGGGCTAAAATATTAATGGTTTCTTTGGTGGATGGATTGAAATTAAACATATTGGATTGGGATGGAGGAGTAGCATTATTGAATTAAGGAGGAGGTTGAGAGTAAGGATGTGTAATGCTATGATATGTAGGTATGGGAGATGATTGGGTTATAAATGGAAGACTCATGGAGGGAGATATGAAAGAGTTTCCCCCTTGAGTAACATGTGTAGGATTAACATTTTGTGTGGAAATATCCATGATATTGGATGTGAAAGTAGTCACACTAGGCATACCATAGGAATAGAATGATTAACTTGACTACGTGCTTGAGTGTAACCAAGGACTTCAACACAACTTTTCATAGGCATGATATTAGTGTCAACAATATGAGAAAGAACACACAACAAATAAATGATAATTTTATCACTTTGAACCATCCTTTTTAATATTTCAATTAATGGGATTGCCTCACTTTTTGGGTATTGTTGACTCACCCATTGTTGAAGATTTTAAAATTCATTGTCAATATTCTCCAATTGATCAACAGAAACCCTAGCTTGTGATTCACCCTCATCATGACAATTATGTGAAGAATGGTGATAAATTACATCAATTATTGGAATAGAAGAACCACCAACATTCTCATGAAATAAATTATACAAATTAGGCTTCATATCCTTAGTAATTGACCCTTGAGAAGCCTTAATTATACAACTTCTTCTCACTGGAATATTATAGGTAAGGCTATTGGTAGTAAAACTCATGCACAAAGGAGAGAAATTTGAATTTGAAAATTAAAGTCATGATTTAACAATGCAAAATTTATAAAAGTGATTGATTAACAAATTAATTAAGCAATTTGGTTTAAAAAAAGATAAATGCACTTAGATCATAGCATAGCATATCACAAAGAATAGATCTAAAAATTTGATTTGAAAAATTATGCGACTCACATGTAAATTTAGAATTATAAATTAGCGTTTTTGTAAATTCAACCACTAAATTTATGTAATTCAATTTGAAAATGAGATCTAGGAGAGAAAAATTGAATGAAAAATCAAATCTAAAATAATAAATCCATATTAGACAACCCACAAGCTCAATTTTAGAATTAAAAATTAGGGTTTTTATGAATTTAACCTCTAACTTTTTTAAATTCAATTGGAAATCAAACTTACAAATATAAGTTTGAATTTAAAATTCATAAACAATCAGATCTGAGAACATAAATTTGAAAATAAAAGTGTAAGATGTCGGGTTCACCAAAATGTGATGATGAAAAATATTAGGGTTTCCACAATTAGATGTATGAAAAATGCTAATATTTAAACTTAGGGACCACCACAATAAAAGAGGAATGGACCTAATAGAAGTAGCCATAAATTAGCAAGGATATGGCTAATAATTATTATTAGATTCACTTTGGGGAAGGATCCTCTTTTAAATTGAATTGTGAAAATGTTGAAATTAGGGTAAATGTGTTAGAATTGAAGTGAAACGCATTAACAGTGAACTACAGTCATCTGATCGAGCCGCGAACCTAGATCTAACAAATGTAAGAGTGTTTGGATCTATTCCCAGAAGGAGCTCTTCAAATGTTGACCATTGCTCTGGTCCTCTGTACTTTTCTCTATCCAAAGGGGAACCTGTTTGTCTTTATAAATAAAGCCAATTCTAAAGATCGTAGCTTCATAATTGTTCCTGCACACACTAGAGAAGGGAAATAGGTTGGGAATAAGGGTTTACCTTAGTTCAAACCTCTATTTTGGAATTAACCATGAAATAGAAATGAAATGTAATTGAATTTCAATAATGGAAATGATCTCCTTTTGAGGGAAATGTTGAATATTGTCTGAAACACTAATGATATACCTCTTAATGGAGTTTTGTTTGTCTCCACAAGGAATTAGGGTTTCATGAAGTCTTCATAAACATATAACATGAATGCCAACTCCAATGCTTGAATCTTGACCTTAATTCTACTCCAATGCTTGAAAGAAGACTAATTGCTTGCTCACTTGAATTTGTAAATGCTCGATTGCTTGAATTGATTGCATGAATCTCTTATGTGGATAGCAAAATGAAAGGGGTAGACCTCCTTTTATACATGCTTCTTGAAAAATAATTTAATTTTATAACATGAGCCGACATGGGATCTAGGTACCCGCCAAAATCAAGTTACCATTGAAGGGCCCACAAATAGGTCCTAATTGGGAGGACTAGAGCGCTAGTGCCCTGATCTTGATCAATCGGGGATAGAGGAAATGGGGTAAGAAACTATGTATTCTGGAAAAAATGAATTATTTGCATGGCGTGAGCATAATCAAGGCTCGGGTTATGCCTTGGGATAGGAACGCCAAGGTGAGGGCCCAAATGAGGAAAAAATTATAAGGGAGTATAATTTAGGATGCAACACTATCAAAGAAAGGTTTTAACCTATCCTAGCTAATACCAATACCTGGTTGGAAAGCAAAGGTATTAGATTAAAGAAATTAAAAATTGGGTCAAAAGATGACATATCAGGGCCAGTAGGTCAAAAATATGAGCTAAGAACTAAGAATAGGGAGGATGCCACTTCTTCCAAAGGGACCAAAAATAAGCTAAATATTGGGAGAACCAGGACTAGATCTCAAGAAGGAACACCAATCAAAGGAAAAGAATAGGATGAGGAACCAACTGTTGATTAGGATGAGCAAATTTAAGAGGTACAAGAATCTCCTATCACTTTGGATTCAGAACTTACCCCTATGAATGCTTCATAGGTGTCTACCCCCATAAGTATTACTGAATTATCTCTAGATACCAATGTTGATGCTTTTTCCATAGTGTTGGTGACTTCAATAGCTCATGTGGTGTCTTCCCAAACTACTCTCACTCAAGATACTAAATCTTTGATAAATCCTCCTCATGAAAGTTTGGATGGAGTATTTGATTCACATACATCATATCCAAACTTGTCTGATATACCTACTTCTACCTTGGATGAATTTGATCAATTCATGTCAAGGTCTATGTCCCATGATGCAACGGAGCATGTTATTTATGAAGTGTAAAGTGATTCTCTGCCAATAGTGACAACAAAAATTCAAAATCAACTTGTCCTATCACAATCTATTATTGAAGGAACTCAATTTGATTCTTCTGGCCTTCCTTTATTGTTAAGATCAATCACTCCAAAAAGGAAAAAACAAGAGATCTCTTTGGAAGAATTTGATTTTAAACAACTTGTTCCTGTTAAGTCCAAGACATCAAAAAGGGCTAAATTTATTTCAAGAGTACTAGTAAGTAAAGAAAAGATGAGATTTTTTGAGCTAGTAGAGCCAATTGCTAAACACTCCAATGAGGATATGCAATTGACAGATTATAGGATTACAAGGATGAAACTTGGGAAACAAACTCTTGACAATACAAAGTTGGATGCACAAGAATATATGGTTTCATTAATTCAAAGATATGATGAGCTAAAAGAAAAGAAAGATAAATTGAAGCAGTATAATGAATAGCTCACTTCAATACTCTTGAAAATTACCAGGTAAAATTAGCCTTACAAATGATGAAAATTGTACAAGAAGCTAAGTTGAGCTTGATAAATACATTTGATAATTTCTCACAAGATTTATAGTCTCAGCAGGAAGACTTGAAGACATTGAATTCAAGGAAGTCATGGTCAATAGGGTTGAGGTTATTGAAGACTTAATGAACGACTTGGAATTTTCTCTCAAGTCATTTACTAAAAATGAGCAAGATGTTCTTGCTAAGTTTGAAGGTTTTTCTTGTCGATTACTGGATACAAACAATAAATTACTATCTAAGGATGTTGTACTTTCAGAGTTTAATCTCTTGATTCATGAGGTAATAGAAGTTGATCATTTATCCTTAGCTTTTATTGATATGTTCGTTAATATCCAAGCATTCTTGAATAAAATGAGGAACATTCTAAGGAAATACCAAGATGTGTTCACTGGTTACATGGATGTTGTTACTAGAGTTACAATTGTGGTGAAACATGTGTTTAGGCTGGATGGTGATATAGTGTAGACTTCAATACACAAATTTTCATACTTCTTCAATTAGGTTGAAGACTAAGAGGAATTACCCTATATATTTTCATCCACTTTTTTTAAGAAATTTTGTAATTTTTTATGACATATTACATGTAAACTTAAGATATGTAATTATATGTGATCGCATTACAGGTCAGGATAGATTAGGACTTCTATTGTTGAATAAGTCAAGGTTAGTTAGAATGCTCTGATTTTTTTCTCATGGCCCCTCACCTATATATATAAGGGTGCTCCTTATAATAGGGATCTTCTGTTTTGGAATTTAATGCAACAAAACTCTACCAAGGTGAAAAGCAAAAGTGAGACTTTGTGTTCATATTGTGATTTTGCAAGCTTAATTAAAGAAGAAGGCAATTTTGGTTCTTGAACTTTGTGTTGAAATAATCTTTGTATATGCTATAGATGTTCTTATATCATTTATATTGTATATTCTAAAGAGTTTGAATTGAGCAGTGTGAATTTTGTGACATATTGAAGAATAGTTCAAATTCGCTTACTAGACTTTGTGCTATTTTGAAATTTTGGAAGTAGGATTTGTGTGTGGATAATCATTCAAAGACTTTTTTATTTGCTTTATTATTCTTAGAAAAAGTGATAAATTGTGTGCAAGTAACAACATAAAGACTTTGTGATTCATTTTTTATTTGGAAAAATATTGGTTAAAAATAGTTATTTGTAAAGAAGTTGATAGGATAGTGGTAAGGTGAAGAATTCGATCTTTGTTGCCATTTTCTTGTCTTATACATCATTTTTAGAAAAAGAAGCAACGAGAGGCTTTGTACTTTCATGGACACTTTGCTTCTAATTAGTATAGATTTTTGAATTACGACAAGTGAGAATTATTTATCAGTATTAATGAAGAAAATCCATTGTAGATAGAGAATTGGGAAAATACTTACTTTGAGAAAAGAGAGTGAAGCAATTGTATCATCTTGGATTAATGTAAAGTTAGAAAGTAGAATAATATTAGATATAGATTGAAATACAAAGGGGGAGCCTTCCCTTATAATAGGAGAGACTTTATCTTTCCTTCTAAGAGATATTGTCTTGCATGCTGTGTTAAAAAATCACATTTTGTAAACCTTCCCAAGTTTACAAAATTTTCATCCAATAGTTTTTGGAAACTCCGTTGGGGACACAAATACACAACCAGGCATTTGGAATTTAGGTTACAGTTTCTATTGTGTTTTACCATTGGTGAATATTATTGTTGATTTGTACTTGTACCTTAAATCTTTATTCTGATATATCAAAGTTACACGTGTGGGAGAAGAAATCAAGGTATTATTGATCCAATTTTTGAGCTTCTTCGAAAGCATGTTATTTATGAAGTGCAAAGTGATGCTCCGCCAATAGTGACAACAAAAATTCAAAATCAACCTATCCTATCACAATCTATTATTGAAGGAACTTAATTTGATTCTTCTGATCTTCCTTTATGGTTGAGATCAATCACTCCAAAAATGAAGAAACAAGAGATCTCTCTCGAAGAGTTTGATTTTAAACAACTTGTTCCTATTAAGTCCAAGACATCAAAAAGGGATAAATTTATTCGAAGAGTATTGGTTGTATATGGTGAAAATGGATAGCAATAAACAACAATATTGAAAGACTAAAATGGATTCAACCACCAAACCCTAGCCTAACAATGAACAAAGATCCACCATAACATATGAAGATAACCTAAGACAATGCAAAATAACTCAATAAATCACAAAGATTATACCATCACATGTCCACTAGGGTTTTTGATCTCCATTCTTCCTATCTCCATTGATCTTGTTTGATATGCTTGCTCTCAGATTTTTGTATGCACAAGAGCTCAACAAAGAACGGAATGTGGTTGCAAGTAGGATCGTAGTGTAGCCAAGTCCTCCAAAATCAGTCATTAGGGTCCCTGGTAATGAAGAAAGCATCTCCTTAAATAGAGGACACAATAGAAAATGGAGGGTTAAGATTGAGAGGTGTAAAAAGAGAGGTCGGCTAGGATTAGAGGGTAGGTATAAGAAATACCAAAATAATGAAAGGGGTAGGTAGTGTAGGAAATAAGAGATGAATGACATGTGTCATGTGTAGAAAAGGTTAATGAATTAATTAAATAAATAAAGATTTATTTAATTAATAGAAGAAGTAGGGTAATTAAATAAATAAAATATTTATTTAATTTAGGAAAGGGATAATTTAAATAAATAAATGTATTTATTTAAATGAGAAATAAGGCTAGAAGGGGATAAATGAATTAATTAAATAAATAAAGATTTATTTAATTAATAGAAGAATTAAGCTAAAGTAATTAAATAAATAAAATATTTATTTAATTAGACATGACAATTTTAGGTGTCTACATTTTGCCCCTCTTTGAGACAATGCGGCTTGTCGCGTTGTTTCAAAGAAGATAAGATGAACTGATACAGAGTTGCCCCAGGATGGGAATGATATGCCCCCTCGAGAGATTGGATGAAAAAGTCTAGAAAGATTGCAGACAATCTCGCGATAAGAAAGATGGGAAAGAATGGACTGATTGGATAAAGTGACAAAATCACAGGATGAAGAATACTGACTCGGGAAAATGAGGGCGAGGGCTAGGGTAGGCTATAAGATAAACCACGGGCAAAAGACATCCTCATTGTCATCCACACCCATAGAAGAGCACAGTGCAGAGCGAGAAAAGAGCAGCAGCAGTCAGCAGCGATGGCATTCGTTCATAGATTCGATCGTGTCCGCCGATTCCAGCGACCAGCCGATGCAGGAGAGCCGGTAAGTACCCGAAAACCTCCTCGTACTTTCACGCATTTCAAGTTTTGTCATTAATGCATGTTTAGGAGCAATAAATGCGCTAGAAATAGGGTAGTTTAAATGTGCAAAAACGCGCAACCGCGTCTGTGTCAGCGCCAGGCGCGTCTGTGTCCAACAGGCGCGTCTGTGTCGGGTCCAGGCGCGTCTGTGCCTGGAACCGCGTTTGTGTTGAATGCGCACGCGTTTGTGAAATGTAGTAGCGTCTGTGCTTTTGAACAGCGTTTATGTCATGCAGGGACGTCTGTGATCCCTGGTCGCGTTTATGTCTGGCATAGGCACGTTTGTGTTTAGAAAGCACGTCTGTGTTGCAGAGGCGCGTTTGTGCAGTCTATAAGCGCGTTTATGAGTTAAAAGCGCGTGTGTGTTGAAAAAGTGCGTTTATGTGTTTAAATGCATGGTTTTAGTCCTTTAGGTCAAATCGGCAGTTCTGTGATGAACATACGCTGTCGATTGGATAAGCGGCTGAGAGGATACACTCAAGCAGGTCCTCTAGGAATACTAGGATAGATCAAGGCACTTTGTGATGAACAGGGAGCACCAGGATAAGCAGCACTTTGTGATGAACAGGGAGTGCGAATGTGAGTGACACTTTGTGATGAACAGGGAATGTCACACACGTAGTACTTTGTGATGAACAGTGAGCACTACTAGGATAAATAGCAACACTTTGTGATGAACAGTGAGTGTCACTAGGGTAGATAGCCATATGCATTTGGGTAGCGAGTAGCATTTTGTGATAAACAGTGAATGCCACAATAACTGACAAGATTGATTTGCTTGACTGCAGGAGTATTTGCCGATGTTGGAGTCACGGGAGAGATTCCCATCGACTCAGAGACTGCGTCCAGAGTTGTCCATCCAGGACATGATTTCCATTGAGGAGATGGGTCTCACATATATGCTCTATGTGCCTGAGTTTCGGGCAAACATGGGGTTGCTGACTGCATTGGCCGAGAGATGGCACTCAGAGACATGCACGTTTCACCTGCCGATGGGTGAGATGACAGTGACACTAGAGGATGTCTACAGGATACTGCATATCCCCATTGATGGAGAGTTGATCCCCTACGACCGTGACGGTGACAGGGAGGCCTTGAGACGGGTTTTTCAGGATCCTGAGTTGGAGATGAGAGCAGGGCATGTAGCCTGGGACACCATGACTGCCACAGGATTGGCATTGCCGGCAGTTATTGGGGGAGTTATCAGTGGATACCTGTGTCCAGACAGGGCCACACGAGGATTGGCAGTGGGCTGGGGAGGGGCCTTGGAGACGCTGATGGCAGAGCACACTAGGTATGCATGGGGGCCATGTGTCCTAGCACATTTGTACTATGAGCTGCATCAGTTTGTATACCACGGATCAGTGGGGCTGGGCTGCGGTGTGACTCTATTGCAGGTGTGGGCCTATGAGCACCTTCCAGTGACGAGGCCGATTCATTTCAGAGGCAGAGGACAGGGACAGAGTTTTGTTCATTTGTATGCCATGATCACATCCCAGCCTCGGATTGGGAGATTGGAGCACTGGAGGAGAGTCATTGATGACATTGATATGGTGATCTGGAGGCCGTACCTGGGGTGCGAGGAGTGGGGTGATGATGCACTGGAGCTACCCTACACCTTCCGGAGCAGGTACCTGATTGGGCGGACGCCCTATATATTAGAGAGACAGCTGGTGGATAGGGTATGCAGGCAGTATGGCCGGATTCAGAGGATGCCCCGAGGCTCGGGTATGTATGCCCGTACTGTTAGAGATCAGGTGCAGTTTGGCCCACTGCTATCTTATGATCAGGCAGTGATGCAGCTAGCAGAGATGATGCCGATGCCATGGGACATGTGGCCAGAGGTAGATGATGCAGGTATGGACGCAGAGTACTCTGCGTACTGGGCAGAGCATCCATTTCCGAGGTTGACAGATCCGGCAGAGCCAGTGGATGGAGAGGGTGGAGGAGATGATGATGAGGGAGGAGGGGATGCAGGTAGGGGCCGGCGGAGGCGGAGGGGAGTGGTGGGAGAGAGACGGGTAGCACCTCGGAGGGAGGGAGGTCAGGAGAGAGCAGCTCCAGTGGTGAGAGGACGGGGTGGACTGCCCCTACAGGTGCCAGCAGCACAGGGTCCTAGAGAGGGACAGAGACAGGTACAGCCAGAGGGACAGAGACAGGTACAGCCACAGGTACCTATACAGGCACAGGGACAGGTGCAGGCAGAGGCACAGGGACAGGCACCTGTAGAGGGGGAGCCACAGGCAGGGGCGGAGAGCGGAGACTCCGAGGAGGATGAGGTGGTGAGGTTGCGGGAGATCTGCCAGGGCCAGGCAGATGAGATTGAGGATTTGGTTCGAGAGAGGAACCACCTCAGGATCAGGGTCCGAGACACAGAGCGGGAGAGGGATCAGGCCATCCAGAGATATACCGAGGCCGAGACAGCTCTGAGGGCAGGTAGGCGGGCAGCAGAGGATGCAGGGGCAGGCTACGCCTATGTTTTGCGAGCGGGAGAGGAGATCGCCTACTGGAGGGATCTATATTATGCAGCCGTGCCAGCGGAGCAGCGGGCTAGGAGCTTCCAGAGGTCGTCGCGCACAGCGACGGCGACGGGAGGGAGCCGCAGGAGACAGGCATCCAGCGGTGGGGTTATGGGGCCTCCACCACCACCAGAGGGACAGGGGGATCCAGGGGCAGGGCCATCTACAGCTCAGACTCCGTCGAGGCGAGGTGGCTCCGAGGGAGGGAGTTCCTCATAGCTATAGTGGGCTCCCATTGTATCAGTAGATGTATCATTGTTGTATTGTAGACACCTGCGGGTGATTCTTTTGTAGCCATATGATTCTTTTGACATCATTGTATTATGACACATTTGATTGATTATATATATGAGATGATTCATCTTTTGCGGCAGCTATATGCATGTGTACCTTGTGTGATGAGATGTTCTTATGTGATGCATGTTTTATGATATGGATGCTTATATGATGCAAGGCCATATATTTTTGTTCTTTTATGTTGTATATGTGATGCATGATGCAAATGAAAATGTATGTGATGCAAATGATTATTTATATAATGAAAATGTGAGATGTGCTAACATGTGTTGTATGCAGGATGTGATGCCATTATAATATCTATATGTATGAAATGCTTATATGTGGTGATGCAGGTGCAACTATATGAAATGCACATGTTTTTGGTGTGTCATTATACTCAGTCATGTGATAGCGGGCTACGCGGACTCGAGAAGGACAATGGAAGTCAATCAAGAAAGGGGGATGGAAGACAGAAGATATGAACGTGAAAGAGCTTCTTGTGCGTTATCATCATTGAGCTTTATTATGGCAGAATAGGTTATGACAATCGAGGCATATGTTCGGCCCAGAAAATCATTGTACCTGTTTGCATGGAGATAAGACAGTCACAAACAAGGAATGCCCCAGTTCACACTAGACTCACAGTGTCCTCATATCCTTGGACAAGTCATAGTATTACTAAAAGACAATCCACAGACAGCAAATGCAAATAAGTGACGATACCCCATCCTCGCCTTTCTAGTCAAAGACATCCTGGAGATAGAATCTCTAGTCAAAGACATCCCGGAAAAGCTAAAAGACATGTCACCAAAAAGATAAAACCAAAAGAAAACCAAGACTCGACACCCACATCCACTGTAGTCTTCAAGTTTGTGTCTCTTGTCACTTGTTTAAGTCAAATTTTGATTGTGGTCACAATGTTCACTTTCACAAAAAGGATAGATAGCACTGAACCATATGTTGTCTGAGTCTGTTAAAAGATTTGATTTTGTTGAAGCCCATTGTTGCTGCTGTGTCTCCTTGGAAACTGACTAAATCCATGAAACTGATACCTTATTGTGGAGAAGATGGAACTTTATTGCGGATCTGCGATGCAAAATGTTGCTTTATTGCGAATTGTGCGCGGATAGACTGAAGAGAGCTGAAAGAAACTGTACTCCTCGAAACATGTGATGTTCTCAGTTCCACACCCATTACTAGACGCAGGAATTGGCCGTAGTCACAGATAGGATCTGATTTATTATGAATGGCTAACCAATCTCGGGTAGATCAATAACAAGCCATGATGGGAATGGGTAAGTTTATTGTGAGTGAATTGGTCGTGATTGTGTGCGAAGTGAAAGAATGAAAGGGAATTCTGAAAGAGGGAGGAGCAAAGTCCCTACGCATGGCGCTGGTGACCCAGTTTTCACCATGGTACTTGCCCAGGGCGCCACCGAAGTGGTTTTCACCGTTGGACGAAATTATTTCTCTTTACTTTCTTGGATTTTGCAATTTTTTTGTTGTCACAAGGCGCCTGTTTGCCAGGTTTTCACCAAGTAACAATTTTTTTGTTTTTATAATTTTTTTTTGTATTTTTGAATTTTTTTGATTTTTTTGTATTTTTGCATTAGGATACTTAAAAAGAGCTTATGTGTAGAACCTGCGAAGGTGCATGCTATTGATAGGGTCCTCCAAAGATTCACCTTCTGTAGTTGAGAGCTGATATGCCCCAGATCCATATGCTGCTGTGATGATGTAAGGACCAAGCCAGTTGGGTTCAAATTTGCCCTTCTTTTCTCTATCTTGCTGATTCTTGGGGTTCTCTCTGAGGACTAAGTCACCTACCTCAAATGTGCGAGGCTTGACCTTGTGATTGTAACTGCGACTCATTCGTTGTTGGTAAGCCTTGAGATGATTAAAAGCAGTGTGTCGTCGTTCCTCCAACAGTTCTAGTTCTTGTAAGCGAGAGACCCTGTAGTCTTCATCGTTGATTATGTTTCTCAAGGAGACCCGTAAAGAAGGTAACTCGACCTCAATAGGCAAGATGGCTTCAGCACCATAGACAAGTGAGTAAGGTGTAGCTCCTGTAGGTGTGCGGACACTGGTACGATATGCCCAAAGTGCGGGATTGAGTTGGACGTGCCAGTTACGGCCAGCGTCGTCGACTGTCTTTTTAAGTATTTTGAGGATTGTTTTGTTAGACGCCTCAGCTTGGCCATTACCTTGGGGGTAATATGGTGTGGAGAAACGATGAGAGATATGGAATCGCTCACAGAGTTCATGAACATCCTGATTCTTGAAAGGACGCCCGTTGTCGGTAATAATGGAAGTAGGAATCCCGTATCGGCAAATGATGTAGTTCAGGATGAAAGTAGCGATTTGTTTCCCAGTAACTTGTGTGAGAGGCACGGCTTCAATCCACTTTGTGAAATACTCTGTGGCTGTGATAATGAATTTATGTCCGTTGGAAGAAGGAGGGTGAATCTTGCCTATGAGATCGAGTCCCCACTGACAAAAGGGCCAAGGAGATGCAAGTGGCTGTAGTTCTTGTGCTGGTGCGTGTATGAGGTCTCCATGAATTTGACACTGCTTACACTTCTTGACAAACTGATATGCATCTTTTTCCATAGTAGGCCAGTAGTATCCAGTCCTGATGAGTTTCTTGGCCAAGGTAGGACCACTAGTATGCGGACCACATATCCCTTCGTGCACTTCTCGTAACGCAATCTGAGCTTCGTCACTCTCTAAACATCTAAGGAGGGTGCCATCTAGACCTCGTCGGTATAGGATATCAGCTAGGATAACGTATCGGGAGGATTGGCGGATGAAAGTGCGGCGTTGGTTGTTCGATAAATCGGGAGGTAAAATGTTGTCGCGAAGGTATGTGAATATGGAACCATATAACTGGGATTCAGGACCAACAACACATATCATTTCCGTGAGAGTGATCTCATATGATGGAATCAGCAGGTTGTCAACCAGGAACTCATAATAGGTCTCATTTTGTGGTAGGTCAATGAGTGAAGCAATTGTAGCCATGGCATCAGCAGCGCGATTCTGTTCTCTTGGTATCTGCTCAAACTCTATCTTTGCAAAGTGTTGTTTCAGATCATCTACCAGTTGTTTGTAAGGCATTAGCTTTTCATCTTTTGTTTGATAATCATCAGTTGCTTGACGGATGACAAGTTGAGAATCGCCAAAAACACGAAGTTCCTGGATCTTCCACTGAACTGCAATTCTTAACCCCGTTGTTAATGCCTCGTATTCCGCTATATTGTTGGTGCAAGGAAATGATAAGCGGTATGACTTTGGTATAGAATCGCCTTGGGGAGTTATAAAGAGTATACCCGCTCCTGCCCCGTGCTGTGTGTATGAGCCATCAAAGTATAGTTGCCATGGCTTTGCAGGTGATATTGTTAGAATGGACTCATCTGGAAATTCTGACTGTAGAGGAACATCATCTATCATGGGAGCATCTGCTAGTTGATCTGCAATGTCTTGTCCTTTGATTGCTTTTCTGTCCACGTATTCTATGTCGAATTCACTCAAAATCATTACCCACTTGGCCAGTCGCCCAGTAAGTGTAGCTTTGTTGAGCAGATATTTTAGTGGATCAATTCTGGCAATCAACTTGGTCTTGTGAGTGAGCATATAATGTCGTAATTTTTGTGAAGCGAAGACCACAGCGAGACATGCACGCTCAATTGGTGTGTAGTTGAGCTCATATCCCACCAATGTGCGACTGATATAGTAGACTGCTTTTTCCTTGCCGTCAGGTATTTGCTGTGCTAGTAGTGCCCCCAGTGCTGTTGGAGTAGCTGATATGTAAAGTAGCAATGGTTGATTCGGAATTGGTGGCATCAAAACTGGCGGGTTCAAAAGATAGTCTTTAAGTGCCTGAAAAGCCTGTTGACAGTTCTCGTCCCATTTGAACTTAATGTTTTTGTGTAGCAGGTGCTGGAAAGGATTACACTTATCTGCAAGTTGTGCTATGAATCTTCGTATGGACTGGAGTCTCCCTTGTAAAGACCGAAGTTGACTGATATTCTTGGGTGGCGGCATGTCCAAGATAGCCTTGACTTTTGCTGGATCCGCTTCTATTCCTCTTTTAGACACAATGAATCCTAGGAGCTTCCCGGAGGTTACTCCAAAGACACATTTCTTTGGATTTAATCTTACCTTGTATTTTTCCAGCCTATCAAAAGCAACTGAAAGTATGTCCAAGTGTGTATTTCTGTCTATTGATTTAACCAAAAGGTCGTCGACATAATCTTCCACCTTTACATGCATGAGATCATGGAAGATAGTAGTCATGGCTCGTTGATACGTGGCACCTGCATTTTTCAGCCCAAAGGGCATGACATTCCAGCAGAAGGTTCCCCATGGACAAGTGAATGATGTTTTATGTTGATCTTCAGGTGCAATCCTGATCTGATTATATCCAGAGAATCCGTCCATTAAAGATAACATCTCATGGCCTGCTGTGAGATCAACAATTAAATCAATGTTTGGTAATGGGAAATCATCCTTCGGACAAGCCTTGTTGATATCCCTGAAATCTGTACATATTCGGATGCTGCGATCTGGTTTGCTAACAGGCACTAAGTTGGAAATCCATTCAGGATAATCAATTGGGCGTATGAATCCGACATCTAGTAATTTCTCCAGCTCTGCCTTGACTAATAATGCCACCTGTGGATGCATTTTTCTCAATTTCTGTTTTACTGGTTTTGCCCCCGGTTTGACTGTTAAATGATGCATTACTAAGTCGGGGTCTAGTCCAGGCATATCAGCATAAGACCAGGCGAAGTTGACTTGTCGTGCCTTAAAGAAGCTTATGAACCTTGCTTTCTCGGCCTCTGTCAATGATTGAGCCAAAAATATGTTGTGTGGAACCTCGGCTGTACCAATGTTTGTCTTTATAGTCTCCTCTACCAACATGGATGATTTTTCCTCGTATGATGCTGGGAGAATGTCAAGCCTTCCATCTTCGGGCGCCTCAGAGAGGTTTTCACCCTCAGATACGTCCTTTCTTTTTACTTTTTTAGAGTCAGAGAGCGCCACAGTGTGGTTTTCGCCATAAGACCCTTGTTTTGTCTTTATTTTCACATTTTTGCGACTAGAAGGCCCGACACCCTCACCAAAGTATGCCATGTTATTTAGCTCTATGGCGTATCCTGCTTTATGGTCTCCAAGAGGAAGATCATCGCGAATGCCAAGATAATCAACAATAGCTTCGTCATTTTGAAATGTATCGATCTGTGGTGGTCCATCCTGATCCCAGTCAATGAGTTGGGGGTGAACGAGGGGAAGGTCTTTAGTGTTTTTAGAATCCGCAAGGCTAATAGTGAAGATGTGGTTATATTCAGGTATGTCAAGGTAGTCATCGAGGTCGTCAATGGCACTCTCCTCGTCAGTGTCGATCGTGAGTGAGTCCAAATTATCATCACTAGTAGCACCCTCAGGGACAGGTGTCCTCATCCTATGTGATCCTGACCTAGGGCCCTGAAACGAAGCTTGTGCGGGATCCTTATGGGTCGGTTCTTGACCAACTCTAAATTTCTTGTAAAACTCCTCCTCCTCTGTAGGTTCATCTGGCTCTCTAAATGTCTCATTAAGTTCATAATCGCTGGAGGATTTGTCTGAACCCCATTCCCACTCATTGGAGTCTGTGGAATAATTATCCTCTTGTTGAACTTCAGCCACTTTGACTTGCCATATCTGTTTTGTTTTCTTGTGTTGAATCTTGGGGTTTAGAAAACCAAGCCCCTTAGAGCGTTCCCTTCTTGTAGCTAGCTCAGGTTGTAGAGGCTCCATGACACCTTCTTTGCGTAGTCCGAGAGGACTTTTTCCATCATACCCGAATCTCTGCAGAATTTTGAAACCTTTACCATAGTTTTCACAGGGTATTATAATTTGATCATGTGTATCATCTTCAGCGTCCTTATATAGCATTTTATATAAACTTTCTTCCTCTAGTTCGCCCCATTTTTGAAAGACGGTAGGATCCCATTTGAGGAGCATGATGGAGATTTGCTTATTTGGATGTGGTCGCCCATATTCCTTGGGGGAGTTCATGACTTGTCGTAAGAACATTGTTTGATTCAGAGTGTATTCTCCCATGCCTTTGTCTTGAAACTTGGCTCTAAGTTCACCTTGTTTGGATGTCGAGGGCTTTAATGACTCAGGATCAATATATGCTGAAGAAGGAGTAGCCTCACGATTGCTGGGAATGATAATCTCAGTATGTGATCTCAAGTTATTGCAATATATGAATGGATTTGGATCACCATTGACCGTTACCTCGACTCCATTATGAGGAAATTTTATGCACTGATGGTATGTTGATGGGACCGCTCTCATTTCATGAATCCATGGACGTCCTAGCAATATGTTATACGTGAGGTCTAGATCCAGGACTTGACAAATCACGTCCTTTGTTACTGGCCCTATTCTGAGTGGTAAGATGACCGTGCCCTTGGACGAGCGCTCTTCATCATCATAAGCCTTAATAGTGATTTGGTTTGTAGCATTCACAGCTTTGTCAGAATATCCCAATTGTCTGATGGTGCTCAATGTACAAATATTAAGACCTGCTCCTCCATCTATCAGGACTCGTTTTATTCGGTGTTTATGTATGAAAGCTTCAATATGTAGAGGTGCATTGTGAGGCTGACTTATGGAGGCGTCATCGGCTTCTGTAAATGTGAGGGAGTGTGGAACGGATAGGTATCCCACCATGGCTTGAAACTGATCCACGTTTAGATCCGTAGGGACAGCAGTATCTCTCAAGGTTTTGTCAAGGACAGCTTTATGTGCAGGAGATATACGTAAGAGCTCAAGAATAGAGATGAGTGCGGGTGTTTTCCCTAATTGCTCTACAAGATCGTACTCAGGCTTAGTTGACGGAAGATTGGTATTCTTAGAAGAGGTTCCTGGCAATGTGATCTTACCTCGACGAGTTGTAACATGACATTCAGAGGTAGCTTCGGATGAAGATCCCACACCTTTTAGGACAATTTTAGGTCGCTGAGGAGGATTCTCAGGATTTTTATTTTTGATAGTAATGGTAGAAATATGATTGTCCATTGAGATGTGATTAATAGTGGAATCATAATTGTAAGATGTTCTGGTGTAATTGGCTTGATCATCTGTGACTTTGCCTTTTCCCTTGTCATGTTTTGGGAATGGTTCCTTAAACACCTCATGCTCTTGGTTAGATGAATGTCCCTCAATCTCAATATCTCCTCTGTCAATGAGATCTTGTACAATGTTTTTCAATCGATGGCAATTACTTGTCTTGTGACCCTTGCTCTTATGAAATTCACAATATTCATCATCATTCCACCAATTCGGTTTTACCTTTGGTTCATATGGAGGAAAATCTGGGACCGTGATCACTTTGTTTGCTACAAGCTTTTTGAATACTGATTCAAGTGGTTCTCCCAATGGAGTATACTTCCTTCGTGGTTTGGAAGCTG